>NW_024067121.1:0-155012 GCF_015039405.1 Cantharellus anzutake | reverse complement strand
CAGTCAGGTCAGGTTTGTCGCTGGTATACCTGGTCCTTGAGCACAAGAAGTTTCACTTCTCAGCAGTGACCAATGACTGCTCATTTGGCCACTTTTGTCATGCAGCAGATGACTTTCTAAAGGACACAAAATTGGTATCCAAATATCGCCGCTTTGCCAGCAGCATTGACTTGATGCTTCAGCAAAACAATGTTTTTCCTGTTGATTCTTGGGTTATGTAGTTTATATACTCATGCAATTCAGATTGTGACGACAAGTAGCTTGGAAGCTGAGCAAAGGGGTGAAGCGTATGGTTCCAGAATAGGACTGGATTAGATATGGATCACACATGTCTCGCCATGCTTGCTGCCAATACATTCTGGGCCCTTTGGCTTTTCCTTTTCTTCGTATTTCTAACCGTTTCCCATTTTGCATGTATCAGCTTTGGTATCCTTTCCTGATTTCTAACTGCTTCCGAGTTTGCATGTATTACTGGTATGTGCTCTTCTCTGACATCGGCTATTCTTTTGTTTTCCCTCAAAACTTTCTTGTACGTTTATATTCTTTTATCTGGAATACCACATAAGTCTTATTTAATCTCGTACCTCCATCTAATCAGGGCTAACAAATGCTGGTAGTGGGCAACAGCCACAAAGGGCCCATGTGAAATTAGCCACATGCGCACGACGTGTGACCCATGTTCTCATACATACAAAGGGAAAGCACGAAAGTTACTAGTACAATGAAGAAAAAGAGTAACAGATGATGTAAAAAAGTTTGAAAAGAAGAGATGGCAAAGGAGGAGTATCGGAGAGGAGGAGGGAGACAAGAAAATAAGCTAGGAGCTGGAGCAGATGGGAATGTAGTCGAGAATTGCGGTATTGGCAGCAGCAAATCGGGAATAGAGAAATACGCAGGTGGAAGCAGTGGCAGCGGGTCAAAAGCATGAGCCCGGAAAAGCAAGTGGCAAATTGGATCTCACTCACCAGGGGAGCGCGAGATACCAGGCGATAGGGAGAGGGGAAAGGGGAGCCATCAGGGCCCCTTTATAGGCACGACTTAGGTAGTATGAAACCTCTCCTCAACAGTGAAAGTTCAGTATGTACCTCCACTGAATGGTCCACTTCGCACATCTGCACCGAAAACATTCAGCGTATGACTGAGGCAGCATGATTTGATCCGTTCAGGCTAAGTTGCATGATAAATCATGAGAAAACCGCGATCGGTGAGGGAAGGCATGTGAATGCAAAAGCGGTCGCGACTGGGCGCAGCCAGCAGACTGCTAACCTGTGATTACGCCACCATCAAGAGACACAGCCACAGCCACCGATGCCCACAATGTCACGTACAGTTTCCTCACACTAGCTCAGTGCCATCTGGCAGCAAAGAGTCCATTCCAGGGTAAAAAATGAACAAGCTTTGGGAAAGGTATGCAACTGATATGCGCTTTCAGGTTGGGTATGGTGGAAGGTTGCCGGTGAGGGCAGTGAAAAGGAAAGCGAGTATTTCCATGGTGATTGTGTGTCCACTCTCCCTGGTATACTGGAGGTTGTAGTTGAGCATTCCCTTAGTGTCTACTGGATGGACAACTCCAAGTTAGGTGAGGACCTGGACTTTGCCAACACCCTGGTGCAGAAAGCGGGGAAGGGCAAATAACCCATATTGGGCCCAAACTACCACCTGTAAGTAATTAGAGTTAATCCTGCAGTGCTCAGAGTTGACATTGTGTCTCGTCCAGTTCAATGAGGAGGTAAGAACTATGACATGTCTCATTGGTTCTCACCTGCTCATGCTATCAACAGAAAGTGACCCTGGAGGTCTACTGGGATGCTACTATCCCAGCCATTGCTAACAGGATTTCGGAGGAACTCCACCAACACCTCCTGTAAGTCTCAAGCACATTGCTGAGGTCTAGCGCCTGCAGTGCCGGCCCTTTTATTAAAATTTCCCTTCTTCCTTGCAGTTCATCTTTGAAAGTCTACCCTCATGAGCTGATCCGGCTCAAAGGGATCACTGTTGTTAGGCCTTCTGTGGACATAAAGTGTATGTTTATTCACTCTTGTTTTCTGCATCCATAGGATGAAGCCCTTAAATAGATTCATGTCCTGTGATAAATTCTGTTTTTGACGAAGCTGCCTTCTCTGCAGCTGCAGCTGGGGATGTTGTTCCCGATTTTTATGAGGTTGTTAGAATGGGCGATACAGACGACTCCAGAGTGGGAATCGGAGACTTAGCGTGGAGGGACCTTGGCCTCAGCGACTCAAGCGGAGCGCTGTGCCATTGCTGTTTGTCCATTGGTCCTTAATTTCACAGTAGGTGAGCAGGAAGTCTCTAGGGGGCATTTCAGGTCGATTTCGGACTGAACCAAAACGATATGTACAAGTGCCGATATATATAATGGAGGGGGCAAAAGCACAAGGAAAACAAAGGGTACCGAATCGGAACGAAGACGCCGAACCGGGAACAAAGGGTAGAAGAAGCGGAGCGGTACCGAAGGTCATAAGGTAGGACCTGTGATACGTCTGAAAGGAGGTAGGGAGGGCGAGCCCAGAGGGGCAGGAGGATGAGGAGAAGTGGGGATGATGACTAACTGGCTAGAATGGGAAGAAGCATAGTCCAAATAGGGATGGGGGGTAAAGACGAAGATACATTACAAGCGGCGAAAGTGCCGAAGGCGATCCGCAAAGCTCGGGGGTTGCGGAGCTTACGGAGGTTACGGAGGCGGGGTTGAAAGTCCGAGGGATATTGGCAATGATGTTTACGTAGTATGAGGTCACCAATGCAATGGACCTAAGACCGAGGTGGAGTCAAAGTCCGAGGTAGGGACTATGATGGAGGCTCGGTGTTACGGGGATGGGAAAATTCCCCATTCCTCGATCCATTCTTATAGTGGAATGAGTGAGGTCATATCTGGTCTGTACCATAACAGGATATGAAATCGATGAGTGATCCCAGTCTTGCCTGGGGGTGGACGATCGAGTTCCCATCGATCGCGATTGATGATGTAGTGAGCTATTAAGGGATTGATGGTAGGTAGTCGGAGAATGCCAGGACGGACGGGTCAGCCACGGTACTTGGCCGCTCCTCAATGGAGCCGTACCGTGTGCGAGGTCCGCGACTTGTGAGGTGGGTGAGAACTTCATATAGTTGCTATCGGGTACTTGGCGTTCGCAGTGCGAATGTGCCCGGTAGCAGGTTGATGTCATAAGCGTACAATGAGGACTGACTAGTAGGCCTTCGGTGACTTGGCGTTCCCAAAGGGAACGTACCGTTGGCGGGGAAACATGATGACTGGCGAAGGAGGGAACAGACGGTGGATGGGCGGCGACTTGGCGTTCGTGTAGCGAACGTGCCGGCATCACGGGAAGATGGGCCTCAAAGTATTCACGATCTCCAAGATCGTGAGGTGACGTCGTATGTTTGAGTACTGGGGGGAGAGCGGAGTGATGAAGACCCATAGGGTACAGATTCAGTAGGACGAACACATGTCGAGAGTCTTCGACTCTCGACCTCGAGTTCTCGCGGCGAGGGCCGTTAGAGGACTCGATATAACCAGACTTATAAGACATATTGAGAGTTGTACAGTCACACGGTTCAGTTGAGTCACAGGGAGGGTTGTTACAGAAGACGGTACACGAGACAGTTGTAGAGCAGTTGTTAGTTAGCGGGAACCGCCTTCGGCGGTTTCCGTACATGACGCGTGACTATCTACAAATGGTAAGGTCGCGGGAAATCCCGCGAAACACAAACAACCTCGGCCAGCACCAAAACCCCAATGGGGAAAGCTTTGCACGAGGGGGGGGGAAAGGGGTAGAACGGGTAAGGAGGATAGGGTAGCGGGATTGAGGACGGAAAGAAGAAAGGGGGGAGGAGCGATAGAGAGGGGAAGTCTTGACCATGCGACGGATATGGTCGTTGGAGACTCCGTATCCATAACACTCGGAGCAAAGGTACGAGAGGTGTCCGAGTACGAAGTACGGGACAGCGGTGGAAGGTCATAACTTGGCGGGAGGGTGGTGGAGGAGTACCAGAGGGAGGAGAGAGGGGAAAGGTAAGGAGGAGGAGTGGCGGAGAGGAGAGTTGTCAGGTCCGAAGGTGAGTATCGGAGCGGACGGGGGAAGCATAGGAGGGTGACGGGAGGGTAGAAGGAGGTGTGTTGCCAGGACCGGAGGTGAGTATCGGAACGGCAGCGGTAGGGTATGACTCCGGAGGTGAAGAGGGTGGAGGTCCGGAAGTCGGGTAGGGGTCGGGTATGCATGGATATGACAAGGGTTGGTTTTGCCTGTAAGTAACCCCAAGCCTACTGGAGTGATGAAGGATTTTATGTGATTTTCATAGCCGTTTCTTCCAAGAAGGGCTCAATGGTTCTATGTAAGCATGCATCCATGTTATCCCAACATCTTACCAATCTATCACTTAGTCCCTTCAGAACCTGTGTGAAATTTTCCCACCATGTAGCAAACCCTGGGATGCTTACTCCCAGCCTCTCAAATTTTGCTGCAAAGAGGTTATTCCACACTGGTTTACATTGATGGGTAGTGATCATTGCCAGCTACCCTCCCAATCATACACCCTCACTGATGTCCTTCAGTCTGTCCTGCATGAGGGATGTGCTGAAGCCTACAAGGACCTGGATTTTGGGGAGCATCCCAACATTCACCGGATCGCAAGGGTTGCTTGCAGCGACCTCAAACTCTTTGGTGCACCCAATGGACAGGATTGGGACTTGAAAAAAGAGTTGCAAGTGTTCCACCTGAAGAAAAGGTGTATTTTGTTGGCAGTGGATGAATTGGAGAAGCTGGTGAATCTGGGGGAAAATTTGGAGAATGCAGCAAGTGCCTTTCTAGGAGGGACTTATGATGCATTCTTTCAAGAGTTGGAACCTGAGGAATCTGGGGTCTACATCAAACACCAGTGTCCTTCACCTGGTTGTGGCAGGCTATTTTGATGGGTGTGTGTGTAATTCATATTCCTTTTCCATTCTTGCTAAAAAAAAACCTATTTATTGTTGGACCCTTATATTATACGTTGGCTTCTGAAGCCCACTTGCTCAAACTCACCTCCCAATTTCCATACTTTTCACCTCCCCTCCAGCCATTAATTCCCGCTCTCCATAGCAGGTCCTAGTTTTTTTCTCCCCCTCTCACCATTTCACTGCTTATCGTGTTCCACATGCAGCGCTTCCACTCATCTTATTCCTTTATTAGTTTTGTCTCATCATATTATTAGTCTGGCTACTTATACTGCTGTGTGGTTACAAGGTTACGATCTCTCTTATTTGGACCTATGTACTCTATATTTATTCCCTATCTGAACTTTGGCCTCTCTCAGTCGGGAGCAGATGTGCTCTCTATTGTTTTCTCACATTGCACCTCCCAATCGCTGTGATTCTGGACCTGGATTCATTCCTTCCTCACAGCCCATCCTACACTGTTTGAAAATCTCAATGAGGTCCGACCATCTCTCCTTCTCACTGAGACCACTCCATGCAATGCATGTCAAAAATTTCCATGTTGCATTTCCACAAACAAGCGAAAGACAAAAAATGTAAAAGGAGCTCAATAACTGATGTTTCTAAATAACATGCCTTCTCCTAAGCTCCCAGGTGATCCATTCTGACCAGGACTTGACATCTTCCTGGAGCCAAACATCAATGCAGCCCATCAACTTACGAGGGGGTTGCTCGAAATTGACATATACGACTAGGCATCTGAGGCTCTGAGTTTGAGCAAGTCGAGATAATTATAATGGCGAATGCCATCAGGGCATGGAGGTTGGAAGTCTGTTGATCGACACATGGAGCTGCTCATCTTTCGCACAAAGGACTGGATTCCAGACAATGCCAGTGATGTCCCCAGTATCAGGAACACTCATGGTGAGGCAGCAGCATTCGATCCAATAAAACACCTTTCTCTTCAGCAAGAGGGTCCTCTTCTGGGCTGTCCTCAACATACACTATTTGGTGGCGAAGTACACCTGTTCGCTGTGACATCTCTGTCCATCGCTCTTCTTCCTTGCAGCTATGTGAGGGTAACTTAGAACACAATTTTGAATGGGAAATGATTCTGGTCTCACCTTCTTCTATGCATCTGGTGCATTCAGGGTACATGCCATCTTTGAACATGGTGATATGATCCAGAGTAAGCATGCATGTCTTGGAACATATGTCACACATTAAGGTGCGGTTGTATAATGACCTGAGCATGTCTTGATAGAACACCAGATATGAAGACCATACTTGAGAGAGCCATGAAGAGTAACATGAGCCCACCTGCCATTATCATCCATTTGAGGAAGGCCTGCCTTGGCATCAAGATCATCCACATTTTGTGTATAAGAGCGGCAAAGGAGTTTGAGCTGGAAGAGGTGGACGAGGAGGTGGTGTGTTGCATTGGGTTGTGCATGTAGGCAAAGCTCTGACAAGGTGCCCAGCATCTGGAGCTGTTCCTTGGCATGTGGAATGTGAGATTGCATGCGAGTGCAAATGCATTCCTGAGACTACCACTCTTGTAGAGACCTGTGCTGGAACGGAAGTCCTGGGCCAGCTGGGTTCTGCTTCTTTTCAATGAAGTGGGAAATTGCGAACCTTGATTCCTGAGGCACATGAAATCCCTGCACCAGTCAGGGTCACGACTTGTTCTGGTGAAGAGCGAAGCAGTTGAAGGCAAATAATGTCATCAAAGGGCTCTTGCTAGACTCTAGAGATACATGTATCATGTGGATGCAAGCTCAGGAGGGAATATGCAGGATAACAGTGATCTGCTTTGTTTTTGTTTGCCTCCGATATTTGCCAGGCTGCTTCTAGAACACCGCCACTGATGAAGCACTTGGCTATTCACACCGACTCCACTACTTCTTTTTCGATATTCAACTCCTGCATGCATTCAATATTTACAATCCAATCATCATGGCATCAGTGAAAATCTGTGGCAGGCTCTCACTGTCGGATGCTGTATATGCTAAAACTTTCAATTAGGGAATTCACGCCCAGTTTTACCTTGTATATATGTGCCACTACATCCAGCCATCCTCCATCAAGAGTTATCTGTGGGGGATCTGTGTGGAACTAGAAGGGGCCTGGCCAGAGATTTGCACAATCAGGAACGGTTGTTTGTTTCATGTTGCCTTAGTGGTTGTATGAAGCTACACAACACCCTGAGCATTCAGAAAAGGGCTCTAACAGAAGATGCCTCATTTGTTTCTGAGACTGCTTGGCACAACCTGCCTCCTATGACGATACTTTATTCATTGCAATTGTTTTCACCTGCTGGCTTTGCTTAATGAGGCTGGGGGAACACATGGACCCAGACTCCACCGATTTCCACAAGACCATCTGCCATTGCTCAGTGTATTTTAACAGATCACCTTGGCCACACATCTCATTTTATCTTGCCAATGCGCAAAGCAACCATTTTTTTGAAGTGTCTACAATCATTCTAGATGGTGGTGAAAATGGGCTGGACCCACTGTCAGCACTTGCTTGGTACTTAATAACTCGCGACCATAAATTTTCCCATCTACCCAAGCTCTGGCTGGCCAAGAAGGAACTGTGCTGATACACTCATGGTTCTTGAATCAACTGCACACGGTGGTTCCAGATGTTAATGTCAGTGGACACTGTTAGACACTGGTCCGGGGTCGGCACTGAAGGTCGCCATTAGCGGGCCGCTATAGGCTGCAATGGCCGTGATGCCGTGAACAAGGCCCGAGGGTAGGGCATTTGGCCTCAGCAACTCTAAAGGGAGTGCTGTGCCCCTAGCTGTCTCTTGGCCCTCATTTCAGACTCACTGGGGTTGCCTTGTTGGGGTCAGGACTTGAGGGGTCGTGGTCAAATTGATATTAGAGCTAAGGTACAATAAAGTAACATACAGGATATATATAGGGAGAAAGAATGAATGGAAGCGGACCCGGGCCAAAGGCCGAAGGGTCCGGAAGCAAACAAGAATAAGGAGCAGGGTTGGCCGCATAGCGGCTGGCAATGACCGAGGGTCAAAACAAACAATAACAGATAAATAAAGGAAGGAGCGTAGGGCTGCGATAGCGGCGATGGTATCATAGCGGCGCTGGACTCGGAGTTGGGCCAGAGTCGGGTGCAGGAATGGTAGCGGCCCCGTAGGGGCCAAGTGGGGGGGGTAGAGGAGTTGTGCTGGGCATGGTGCTGGAGGCGGACTCAGGGTGGGAAGGTTGGTGTGGCTGTGGGGAGTCGGCCAGGTGCAGGGGAGCCTAGGGGCAAGCGGGGGAGTGAGCAGGGAGTCCTCAGGGAGGATAGGGCTGAGGTTGGGGCTCGCACTCACGCTCGCGTAGCGGGAATGGGCTCGGGCAGCATCAGGATGGGCAGCTAATGGGCCGGAATGCACGGCCATGACAGACACCTCAGGAGGTGCTACTGCACTTGCACTTGCTGGAATGCTGCTGCCTCGCATCCAAGCAATTGGATGCTGGTCTTCTGAAGCTTTTCTAATCTACATTGACCAAAACCCGATTCTTATCCAAGGAACTCTTTTGGGGAGATTAGCATTTGATGCCAGTTCCAATTAATAGTTTTGGTGAGCAGACATGTTTACGTTGATCCCTTTACAACCACCATCCAATCCTCCTGCCACCTGGATAGACCTGATGAGATGCAGGTCATGTCAGGTTTGCTGCACATTGCCAATACATCCTGGGCCACTTTGGCCATCTCCCGCTACAACCCTAGTCACACCTGATTAGTTGTTGTTTAATCATTTCATTTCATGAGACTAATCACAGGGTTACGATTAGACCCAGCCCAGCTGACACAGAGGCTTCTCCTGCTCAACCCTACTCTGCTGCACCTGTCTTAGCACCACACACAGTCTTTGCCACTTGATGGGCCGCTGCATGGAACAGACCACACCAGAGGTGTGTACTGAACCTCCATCACCATGAGAGTGCTCACGACTAGTTCAGGCTATGCATATAAAAGGGTGCTTGCATCAACCGTCTTCCCTGTCAACTGAACTCATGTCTCTCTCAGTGAGTACGTCCTCCTGCCGCTCTTTCCCAAACTTTACTGGTGAACCATCACTGCCACACCTGCCCAGTAATCTCTGCCTTTTTTGCACTTCCCATCTCCTCCCCTCTCCACCTTATCTTTTGTTGTTCTCTGAATGAACCTCTGATTTGTAGTTACTCCATCTGTACTGTTGAATTTCATCTCTTTGTTTACGTTCCTCACTTTGCTTTGTACTTGTACATGTTACTGTTGAATCTCCTTTCTCTGTTCAAGTTCCTCACTTTGTTTTGTATGCATGTCATGTTTTTATTTCCTTTTAGCTCAGTGCACTGGGGGCTGTAACTGTGCATGAGTAACTTATTCATACCAAATTCGGTCCAGTACTTGGGGGCGCCTGGGGGCATAAGAATTTACCAGGAATGAACAGTTCCAGTAACAACACTGGGTGGGGTGGGTGGGGGTGATTTGGTAGGTGTGGGCCATGAATCAATGGCACAGAGGAGAAACAATAACACAGTGCATAATGGGTGACACCATTTTGTAACACTGTGTGTGACACTTGTTTGTGTCACACAATGTGGTACATGAAAGTAACAGAATCGTGACCACAAGCCAAAACAAGTCACCAGGGAGAATCTGCCCTAGCCCTGACCATCCTGTCCATGACCAAAAGGAGGAAAAGGGTGCACTCCCCTGGTAACTCCCCAGGCTCCTCACCAGCAACCCCAAGGGCAGCACATGGGACCCCTCCGACATGAACTGGGATGCAGTAGACACACCCCCAATCAAAAAAACATGGAGTACATCAGCATGTCTGTTATGGAAATGGGAATTTCCCATTTTAGACTCTTATGGGTTCTGTATCACATGATTTGTATAGTATTAAGTTTAACAAATCAATAATCAACCCAAAAACCCGAGAGTAATGTCCTGTGAAAACATCTATAACAACACCTGCCATATCTATTGTAAAATCATATGAGCTCAACTTCTACCTTTTCCACTTTCCTGTGCCAAGAACAGACGAAAATGGGCGCCTCCAGCCCCATTTTTGTAACAATGTCAACCACCTCCTCAAAAACATATCTAGTTACATCACTGACAAGTACAAAATGGAGGGCTTCCCAGAAGCAATTAAGTCCAAACTGGACAACCTCCCCACAGACCTCAACATCAACACATGCACGATGAGCTACTACTGGGAATGCCAGAAGGCCCTAAGCAGATGCAGTCACCATCGCCAAACAACTTGCCGATACAAATGCTTCACTAGTAAAAACAACTGGAAATAGCAAGGATCAACATACCAGTCCCCAATACAACCCACAACCACAACCACAACCACATGGTACACCAATCACCAGACTACCAACAAGGCTTCCCTACAGTTGTAGACTCTTTCCAAGCACCCAAACCTATGTACACATATGCACAGGCAACCCAGACCAATGGTAACAACGTCCCCCCACTAAAAATATACCAGAACACACATCCCACCATCCCATGCCCCCTCACAACCCTCAGACAGAAACCACGCTGCATGGATGCCTAATCATCTCATCCAGAGAGAAACTCCAAATGGAAAACCGAAAATCCGGATCAACAACGAAGCCCTATGGCACATGGGACTAGACTGCAGCCCAAGCATCATGGATATATAGCAATGATGACAACAGATCTCCTAGATACACCTCCAAGATCATGGAGGTCCCAGACCCGAACAATACGGTAGAACACTTCCAGGGACTATGAACTACAAAATGTCAATACAAATGTTATACATTGTTAATAAAGATGTGCACTTTAATTCTACAAGTACATTGATCCCTACTCTGAGCGGTTTCATTGAGTCTTGATGGAGATCGGGAAAAACAAGATTTTGAAAATGTGTCACAAGGGGTGATGCATTGCATTTAATTTTGGTGAATGGCGCTTCTTTGTGTGCTTCCTCAGGGTGTGCTTCCTCAGGGCGCTTTCTACAATCTGTACCTATAACCTGATGCTGGTGTGTAATCCCAAAGCAAAAGTTGCAGTGGGGACAGCTGTATCCTGGTGGTTATGATGGCCAATGGGAGTTGCCGATCACTTTTTCTCCATCACTTTTTCTCCTCACCTGACGACAGTGCTAATGGACTCCAGGGAAACAACCCCATCAGACTTTGACCCTGAAGATCTCTAGACATTGACTTGACAAGCCCATCACCCTCCCCGTTACTGCTACCTGTTCCATGGCCCGTCATGGCCTATGAGTCATTCCTTATCACACTTGTTTTCTTGACAGCCATGCACGGCCATCCTTCTCCCACGCTCTTTGTTTGTTTTCGTTCCTTCTTAAGCCTGCCGCAATCTCCGTGAGATCTGGCAACTTATTTCTATTCATTCCATTACACTTAATACCGGTTGTATACTACCTCGTACTTCAGTTCGAAAATCAACTAGGTTACCCCTGCACTCCTGTCTGACTCAGTCGCACCCTCTGCCCTCTGAAATATCGGGGCCACATCAAGTACAAGGCGCAACGCTCACAAAGGAGTCATTGAAGCTGAAACCTGTTTTGCCGCAATTGTCATCCCCGCCTTAACGGGCTGTTACGCTGGAGTAGCGGACCTTAATGGTCGCGACGGCAAGTCACAGTAACGTTTTCCCACGCCCTGACACATATGTCAGAACGGCTTTCCGACTGGAGAGAAGCAAAACTGCTGGGGTCTTGCATGAAGGATTTGAGCAACTTCTTTTAGAAGGCAAGGATGAAAGGGGCTGTTACTTGAGGCTCAATACTTCGAACATGAGAACCAGACTAGGCACAGATGATGTCTCTCTTCACAGAGACTATGACTCTCTCATTGGATTCTATGCTCGGTTGCCACTGTTTGAAAGTGTGGAATTTGGCCTGGTTCCTCGTCCAATGGATGTCCTGCCAAGTTCAAGCAGCCTCCATGTGAAAATTCCTGAACACCTCTTTTCCATTGTAAGCCTGAGTTTCATATACATGTCTCTTGCGATTGACTGTTATCTAGGATTGTACTGTGGGGCCCCATGCAACAGAGGCAAATAAAATACCAAACTACTGCCTAGGAAGATATTCCAACAATGGCCTTATCAGGATGTTTTTTCCATACCTGACAAACATGGTCAACAACCGGGTGGATGAGGTGCATATTGCCGAGTTTTATGATGAAGTCTTGCGTCCTGCCATCATTCACATAATCCCCCATTCTGCCCCTTCATATCCCCCCTACCGCCTACTAGATGGTATCCTTTCCCGCACTAAGGATGGGAAGGTGGTTGGTGGAAAACGACTCTTTGCCTCATCTCTCCTTCATGACTTGGTCCTCCAGATGAGGCACTGCCTCCAGATAAAGGCAGAAAGGCTTAAATGGGCACGCAGCTTTTTCTTTGGCTTGGAGATCAAGGGCATAAAACTTAGCACCACACATCCAATTCCCTTCGAGGATGCCCATGCCCATTCTCCTGAAGAAGAGACAGCATGGACACAAATCCTTGGGCTCTTCAACCATGAATTATCGGCAGAGGAGCAGAGAAGCACATGGGTGGATGTGGGGCTGGAAATCCACAGGAGGGAATCCGTCCTCCACTGGGATGCATCCAAGCATCACGATGTCCTTCAGGTTCTTGCCCATGGGTATCAGGGAGAGGTTGAAAGGGTTGGACCACACCAGGACGAGAAGGGTACTTTTGTGATGTTCAAGCAGGCATCCTATCTTTGGCTGGTGGCCGTTGTGCATTACCCCATCGTGCACGGTTGCCTGTTTATGCACAGTGGTATGCTTCTGAGAAGGCAGTGGCCAGAAGGGCAGACAAATTCCATCCCATGCTGGAGATTAGCAAGAAAAACGTCCTCCTGGAAAAGAACCAAAAGAAACTCCAGCGAGAATTCGATAACCTGGATCAAGTGTGGAGTTTAGCCAACGAGGAGCGCACAGAGGGAACAGCCAGAATGGAGATTCGTGTGCCACTGGGGAAAGCAAGAAATGCATTGAGGAGGGGCATAACCAGGGAGTTTATCGAGGAATGCACCATCTCTGTACCTGCTCGACGGTGGTGGTAAGTCAACAAAGGTTAAATTATATCTGCACTGTGGTTAACCATTCAACCTAGGTTGTTCAAACTCCTGACTGCCCGTGCATGTCGTCAGCTCATAGAAGCTCAGCGGAATGCCACCCCCAAGTCCAGGGTGAAGCCTTATGCATTGGAGCTCACTGCAGCACTCCTATGGCGCATCAACATGCTCAACAGCAGGCCTGCCACAGGCTCCTCAGAGCATGCACTCATGTGTGCTTCCCTCCCAGTGACCGATAACTTCTTACACCCAGATGTCCTGGATGGACGTGACAGAAACCCTCACAGAGACCAGGCTGAGGGTGAACAATGTCGCCCATTTGCACCTGGAAATGTTCTCTGGTTCAGGGACATCAGTTATGGTGGCCCCTCCAATCGTGGGCGAATCGCCCCTTCATTCAGGGCACATACCACACTTGGACTGGTACGACGGTGGCCACTGGATGAGGACCATTTTAACCACCTCCTGGGCTATTCTGTCGAGGAGATCAAAACACTGCTCTCAGCCACCCTCTACACTGCAGTAAGAGCCCCTTTCCGTCTCCCCAGACCTCACCGTACAGAAGCCCCCCCTGTACTCGAACCAGAACATGAGCTTCCAGCCGATCTTCATGTCAAACTCAAGAAGCACCATATCAAGCACCTGAGGACTGCCTACTCTGTTGAAGACCACCATTCTGTGCCTCAGCTTGTTCAAGGGACCACCTCAATAATTTACACAAAGTCTCTCCACCAGATTATCCAGTATTTCTATTCCAACGTCCTGCAGACCATCCCAGTACCACAGACCCCATCTTCTGATGTGTTCTATCACATCGTCCGTGATCCAGACAA
The DNA here is from genome assembly GCF_015039405.1 of Cantharellus anzutake. Lineage (NCBI taxonomy): Eukaryota > Fungi > Basidiomycota > Agaricomycetes > Cantharellales > Hydnaceae > Cantharellus > Cantharellus anzutake. The sequence continues at coordinate 141,142 of NW_024067121.1, read as the reverse complement.
CCCTATCGATCATCCTGGTATGGAGTACTTTGTGGAACCAGATCTGCATAAAAGTGGTTTCATTGGAGCTCACCTCCGAAGGCGCAACCCTTCCGAGTTTCATGTTGCATTCCAACTCACTTTCCCACCTCCAGACCTCCAATGGGAACCACCAAGAATGCAGGGCAAATACAATCGGGACAGGAGACAGGGGGGGCGTATTCAGTTCAAAGATGGGGGCAAAGGATGGAAGAGGCATCCATTTCACATCTCTTGGTGGGAATTCATCATAAAGTTTGACCGTACTGGTGGTAATCGTATCAGAGAGAAAATTTGGGAGACAGTATACTCCAAACTCGTTTGGGTACCATATTCAGATCTTTCACGAATGTGGTACACTACAGCCAACCCTCGGAGTTCAGACACTTTCCCTGCTGACAGGGCTGGAACAAGGCTCCCTGTGCTCATTCTCAATCCCTTGGTGGATGACAAGGCTATGTGGGATGGGAATCTGATTAGGAGGGGGGTGTGGAAATCTCCCATCCTACAAGATGAGGGCATGGAAGACTGATTTGGCTTGATACTACATGTAATTAACTATCTTCACATGGATGTCAAGCCCCTGACATGGCAGAATGCAGGCAATACACATTTTGGCAGGCATGAGACACAATCTTTATTGTGGATGCTCTCCCTCATTTCTTGACCAAATCCAACTAAGGTGCATTGGATTTGTGAGATCCTACACTGCAATGCCTCATGTGAGTCCCACCCTGTTTCCCTTACTCCCTTGACCCACAATACAAAATTTGATGGAATCCTGTCAAATCTGGGTTTCTACATGTGGCTGTAATGCCGCAATTATAAGTTGTAACACTGCGATTATAACCCCCAGTCAACTCCGCCGCTCGTTTGACACTACCGCTCTTTGAATGTTTTCTGCTGTGCTTGCGCTGTTCTTTCGCTATCTCCACTGCCCACATGCCTGCTATTTGTACCGATGTTGACATGTGTTTTGTTCAACATCACTGCTTCGCGACAATGAAGGCTGCCATGCCGCCCCACGACACGGACCTCACAGAGTAGTGCACCTGCTGCAGCTGCTTGTGATCCAACCCACCTGTCCACTGCTTGGGCACAACTGCCCTGTCATCCCCCCCTCCTGAATGCCCTGAAAGTGCCTGTTGGCACTTGCCCATCTCCAACCTTCCCGACGCGCATTCTATGCCAATGAGTAGGAATCACGATTTGGCGAAATAAGAGAAGTTGCAGAGGTTTTTTGTAGGATTCGAACAACCTCTTGAACGTCAGGATTGATGAAAGACTGAAGGAGATCGACGCAAAAGGACGCATTTTGAAAGATTCAACTAAAAACTCGATGCCAGCGCCACCTACGAATCACTTGATCTTGGGCTCTTTCGATAAAGGAGAATCGGGCTTATCTGCATGACGAGTTTGGAGGAGAGTGATGCATTATTGCAGGAGTTATTAACGAAGTAAACAATGACTCTGGGTGCCTATCTCATCGCCCCCCATGTTCACCCCCTTTGCCACCATCTGACACACCGTTACTGTTGCTGCACTTGATGCCCCCCAACTGCTTATACCGTCATTGCCATTGCCATCCCCCTCGCCCTGCTGCTGCCGAGCACGTTATGTCTGGGCGCTTTGAGCAAGGGAGGCAGATTGTGAGCTGATCAAGTGCTCAAAGTGCAGCTGTTCCTGGTGTTGCCATTGACCTCCATGTCCACTGAGTGCAGCCGTTGCTGTTATGTGCCGACTGACCCCACTCCGACATCGCCATCTCCTGCTTGTTTGCCACCGCCACTCTTTGGCCATCCTGCTGCTGGAACTGCCCTGCCATTGGAACCGCCCTGTCATTGGACCCTTCCACTCCATCCTACATGATCCCTGAATTGTCCTCATGATGCACCGCACCCACCTGTGCAGGGGTGGCTGCTTGCGATCCAATGTACCCAGCACTTGGGCTGCCTTGCCATGCTGAGATGAACCCCCCCTTGCCCTACTGCTCACCTGACCATCATTGTCGCCACATCCATGACTGGTGGCTGCCACACATGCTCTGCCATCAATACATCCTAGCTGACTTCGCTGACCAATGCGATGTGTCTGGTGCCCGATCATCCATGCAATGATGTGTTGCTGATGTGGATTAGCCATCGATGTTGTTGTTGGGATGCTTGAACTATTTCCATTGACATTCGACCTAGTACTGCATGTGTACTACCCTCTCTGCTCCTTGCCAACCATGTCCCATCCCTGTTGCCGCAACTGCCTGTGCGCTGTCGCTTGCGCTACTGAAGTTGTCCTGCTCCTGCACACCCTGCCACGCACCACTACCAAATGGCGTTTTTCCCTAATAAGAGAACGGGTTGATCACAGGATTGTAACGAGCCCTATAATGCTGGGATTGGTGAAGAAGTCGGGGAGATTGTCATCGAGAACATGTATTTTTAATGATCAGAAGTAAACCTCGACGTGAGCGCCATCTAGGAATCGCTCAGACACGATTTTGCGCTTGTCCGATAGAGGAAGATTAGGGCTATCTACGTACTGAGTGTAGAGGTGAACGGCTCACTACTTCAGGAGTTATGAGCGAAGCAAACGAAGGACTTCCCGTTGTGACATTCAGAACCGAACCACCCCCCTAGATCGCATCCGAAGTGCCTCCTGATGCGAACATTCTCACCCACAATACCTTCTGGACCACATCTGATAATGCAACCGCTGCCTACCCCATCTGCACACTGTTGTTAAGCACTGCCCATGATGCCTGCGGATGAGACATTCCCGTGCTGTTTGAGGGTTCAGTAAAAACCCACAGATGAGACATTTCCGTGTTCTGTTTCTTACGCTTAGTCACACTTGCTGTTTGTTTAGCAGTTGGGGTGCTTGAGGTTAGTGAAACTTCAGCATGCTGACCGCGCGCTACTGCCACTGCCTGTATGGGGTTGACTGTGCCACCGATCCCCATGTTCTCTGTGTGCTATTGACAAGCGCTGCCATTGCTGACATACAGGCGCTCCATATGCTCCATCACTGCGAAAGCTGAGCACTTGGGACCAACAGGCACTTTGAGCAAGGGAGGGAGATTATGAGCTGATCGAGTGCTCAAAGCGCAGCCATTGTTGCTGCCACCACTGTTCCCTGCTCCCCATTCCCCACATTACCACTGCCATTTCCAGTGTTGCTGCCCACCCCCCTCAATGCGCTGTGCATCCATGCTGAGGCTGCCTGCGACCATTTGACACATGCTGCTTTCACTGCTATGCCCCATGTCTGTGAATTGTGCGCAATCAACGTGTCATGCCTACATTGCTGTGAGTGCGTACAGTGGCTGTTGAAGCTTTGAAAAACCCTGCACATCCCCATGGTCACGCACACTGCGCCAGTGCTGTCGGCCATCACCCTGCTAGTATCTGTGTCATACTTGCTGTATGATTGCCCTGTGTTTGAGGAGGCCCATTGACGATAAGCACCGCTGTGCTGTTGTCATCTAGTCATCTAGACCTGTTTATGCGCTGTAATAGCGCTGTCACTGTGGGCTGTACTCGCTGTACGCTATAGGCACTTTGAGCAAGGGGAAGTATTGCTGTGTTGCTCAAGCGCTGTCTGTGCCATTCTCTGCACTGTCCCCCCTGCCGTTTCCACTGTCCACTGTCTGTGTGTCAGCACTGTCACTGCCCGTTGTTCCACCGTCCCTCTTGCCATTCCCCCCTCGTTGTCGAGTCGCTGTACCCGTGTCACCTGTGCCTGTTGACACCACAGTGGAGAAAGTGAGATGTATGGATGTCGGGTTGAGGGGAAGGGTTGATGTAGCAACCCGATGTTGCTGAAGGGAAAATCGAAATGCACTGCAGATGATGCGCTGATGTATTATGCCACCCTGCTTACTGTGATCGGAGTGTCCTGTAACCTCACCGATGATTGGACTGTTCTGTGTGGGCTTGTGATCAAATGTTGGGCACTTGAGGATAAAGCTCTGTAACTGCCCTGTGCCCTGCCATTGGGCTTGCAATTTTCACTGCCAATGTCAACACCACCTTGCTAGTTGTGTTTGCTAGCTGCTTGCTCACGCACTGTCTGTGTTGACATCACCCTGCCTTGCCAGTTGGGTGACTTGAGTGTAATCTCTGAAAATTACCCTGTAGGCTGCCGATGCTAGCTGCATTTTGCTGGCTGTCTGTCTGTGTTTTGACACCGCTTGTTCTTCCAATCGAAACATGATGTCTTGTCTGCCGCTACCCATTTTCCTACCCATTCCTGCTCATCACTGTACATGCCGATGTCACCATTCCCCCACTGAACATGCCTGCTACACTTCCTGATCTATGCACTCATGGCCACCACTGCTGCATGCAACTTTGATATGTCCTGCCAACAGAACTGGAGGAATGTATGGTCATCGGAATGAGGGGAAGTGTTGAAGTGGCATTTGGATGCCCTTGTTGTTATGATTTTTATGGGAAGTTTCGTTGTCCTAATGCTTTAGCCTTTGTTCATTTGTGCCACACAGAGATGTATATAAGTATGATGTGTAGAGCTGAGTGCGATATCTATTGACATTGTGATATCGCACTCAGAGAGAGGTCAGGCTGCAATGCAGCAATTATAAGTTATAACACCGCGATTATAACACTATGACCCAATGGCACTTGTTCAAGAGGACCTCCATAGTGGGAATGGAGGCTCATCAGCCCATCCTCACACACACAGGCAACAAAGGGGGAGTGAAACTGCAGTGTTGACTCACTGTATAGATACATATAACCAAAGCTGATCCAAGCTAATGTCCAAGGGATCTGATGGTGTTGGGGACAGACAGAAATGGACAGAACTGTTGGAAACTGCAGCCCAACGCCACTTGCGGTCAGGGCCGAAGGTTGCCTGGCACAAAGGTTGCCAAGGCAAGGTACCCAGGCTGCACACACTTGCTTTGGGAGGCAGGAGCACTTTGAGGCGTGATCGCCACCCAACCTTTCTCTTTCCCTTTGTGTTGTTACTCACCATTGTTTTCGCACTTTGATACTCTCGGTTTCACCTCAGTGGCGTAGAGCCCACATTTATGTATATAAGGATGGGACTTGCTCTGGCAGCCGATACTTTACCAATACAAGTATCGCGTTGCACAGTTATTACAAGAACAACATAAGAACAAAGTAAATAGATATATGGGAGTAGCAACACAATGGATAGAATATGACCATCTCCACAAGGGCTGTACTAAATCTCCCAAGCTTGGACTCGTTGGACTCGCCTTGACAATAGCTTTCCAACGATACTAGATCCATCTGGATCGGAGAAGAACTGGGGGAGATATGGTGAAAATACTGTGAAAGTGGCCCAATATGGAAACTAACATGTGCCAGTCCTGAGAGTGATGATAGCATTGGCACTTGTCCAAGAGGACCTCCATATTCTGCAGTCAAACCAGTCTGGAAAGTGCTGACAGTGTTGGCAGGACCTCCATATTGGGTGGCAGTGCAATCGGACCTGGTCAAGAAAGTGCCGACAGTGTCAGCACTTTGCCCAGAGGACTTCCATATTGGGTGGCAGTGCAGTCAGACCTGGTCCAGAAAGTGCCGACAGTGTCGGCACTTTGTCCAGAGGACCTCCATAGTGGGTGGCAGTGCAGTCAGACCTGGTCCAGAAAGTGCCGACACTGTCGGCACTTTGTCCAGAGGACCTCCATAGTGGGTGGCAGTGCAGTCAAACCTGGTCCAGAAAGTGCCGACAGTGCCAGCACTTGTCCATGTGGACCTCCATGTTGGGTGGCAGTGCAGTCAGACCTGGTCAAGAAAGTGCCGACACTGTCAGCACTTTGTCCAGAGGACCTCTATATTGGGTGGCAGTGCAGTCAGACCTGGTCCAGAAAGTGCCGACAGTGTCGGCACTTTGTCCAGAGGACTTCCATAGTGGGTGGCAGTGCAGTCAGACCTGGTCCAGAAAGTGCTGACAGTGTCGGCACTTGTCCATGTGGACCTCCATGGTGGGTGGCAGTGCAGTCAGACCTGGTTCAGAAAGTGCCGACACTGTCAGCACTTTGTCCAGAGGACCTCCATATTGGGTGGCAGTGCAGTCAAACCTGGGCCAGAAAGTGCCGACACTGTCGGCACTTTGTCCAGAGGACCTCCATAGTGGGTGGCAGTGCAGTCAAACCTGGTCCAGAAAGTGCCGACAGTGCCAGCACTTGTCCATGTGGACCTCCATGTTGGGTGGCAGTGCAGTCAAACCTGGTCCAGAAAGTGCTGACAGTGTCGGCACTTGTCCATGTGGACCTCCATGGTGGGTGGCAGTGCAGTCAGACCTGGTTCAGAAAGTGCCGACACTGTCAGCACTTTGTCCAGAGGACCTCCATATTGGGTGGCAGTGCAGTCAAACCTGGGCCAGAAAGTGCCGACAGTGTCGGCACTTTGTCCAGAGGACTTCCATAGTGGGTGGCAGTGCAGTCAGACCTGGTCCAGAAAGTGCTGACAGTGTCGGCACTTGTCCATGTGGACCTCCATGTTGGGTGGCAGTGCAGTCAGACCTGGTCCAGAAAGTGCTGACAGTGTCGGCACTTGTCCATGTGGACCTCCATGTTGGGTGGCAGTGCAGTCAGACCTGGTCAAGAAAGTGCCGACACTGTCAGCACTTTGTCCAGAGGACCTCTATATTGGGTGGCAGTGCAGTCAGACCTGGTCCAGAAAGTGCCGACAGTGTCAGCACTTTGTCCAGAGGACCTCCATAGTGGGTGGCAGTGCAGTCAAACCTGGTTCAGAAAGTGCCGACACTGTCAGCACTTTGTCCAGAGGGCCTCCATAGTGGGTGGCAGTGCAGTCAGACCTGGTCAAGAAAGTGCCGACACTGTCGGCACTTGTCCATGTGGACCTCCATGTTGGGTGGCAGTGCAGTCAAACCTGGTTCAGAAAGTGCCGACACTGTCAGCACTTTGTCCAGAGGACCTCCATGGTGGGTGGCAGTGCAGTCAGACCTGGTCCAGAAAGTGCCGACAGTGTCGGCACTTGTCCATGTAGACCTCCATGTTGGGTGGCAGTGTAGTCAGACCTGGTCCAGAAAGTGCTGACACTGTCGGCACTTTGCCCAGTGGACCTCCATAGTGGGTGGTAGTGCAGTTAGACCTGGTCCAGAAAGTGCCGACAGTGTCAGCACTTTGCTGTGTAAGACCTCCAATCAACATCAGCACCTCCAAAGTCTGACCCCCAAGGTCGAGCATCCAATGAGCATCCCAGTCCAAAAAGCATCCTATAACCCAACCCAACCCTACTCGCGTGTACTCCGCTCGTTCCCCAGCCCCCAGTCCTCGCTTCGCTGCGGGGGCTGTCTCACTTCACGCTAAATGTTACATGGGATTTTTTTTTTTTTTCAATAGCCCGCACACCATACCACAGCCCCACGCAAATCCAACCCACTACGCAAACCCAACCCCCGGTGGGCAATGAGAAATGAGAAATACGGCATGGCTAGTACAATATGCGAACAAGGAGGCAAAATATAATTTTGCAATTAATAGTGTACACATAAAATATGAAGAAAAATATACAAGATACGAAATAATATGTGAAATGGATAGCATTACTCGATCAAGAAGCCCTGGAACCCATAAGCACCAGAACTAACAGACCATTGCGCACATGATAAACAGGCCAAACCTGTGAACAAGATGTTTAGCGGCACCGAGGGAATCCTACTGAAGCCGGGGTCACGGGATCAACGGGAATAGGATGGGAAAGGTTGCCGGTCCATATTCCGAGAGTTTTGGAAATTGCCAAAACCCAACCCAATAGGACCAAGCGTGAAGACAAGCCTGATAACAACACTTTTAGCGGCACTGGGGGCGTTCTATTGAGTTTGGGGTCACGGGGTCAATACCAGTAGCGTGAGAAATGTTGTCGGTTCCTATTCCGAGAGTATCGGAAATTGCCGAGCCACAACTCTGTAGGCCGTGGGAAACAGTGAGGACGATGTGTGTTGCTCAGTGATGTGATGAAGGGAGTTACCGGGCTGTGGGAAGGAAGGGAGTATTCAAAATGTTGCGTGGGAACTCCCTCGAAGGGGTCGTGGGAATGCCCTCGAAGGGGTCGTGAGAACAAAAAATCAATTCAGTAAAGTGTGGGAATTTCCCTCGAAGCCCCTTCGAGGGCGAATCCACGGGATTGGCTCACACCAGGGATTCGACTCGGGGGAAGGATGCAGGGTTCCAAGGGATGCTGTGCTATGATATCCCAACGGCGCGCTATCGGGCACAACACAACCCTGCCTTGGACACAGGTAAGAGAACCTGGGATTGTTATCTAGTAAGGGAAGAGTGGGCCCTCCCTCCCCCCACCTCAATCCTTCCTGCACCCCAAGAGAAAAAAATGTGTCTGCATAGCCTCACAATTTAAATAGCTACCATTACAATACAAAAGTCACATGTGACAGACATAAACACAAATCCGATCACCTACTCCGGAAATCAACTCGCAACAATAACAACCACTTAGTCCAGATTTTGTGCATCCATAGCGGAGATGGCTGGGTACAAGTCTGGAAGAAGGGCAACCTTCTCAACTTCCATGGCACCCATAAAAGGAAAGGCTGTACAGTTCCCCAGTTGAGCAGTGTGACCATAGGGAAGGTCCGGGTGGCAGTACTTGGAGGCCGTGGGAACGTTCTGGGCGAGTTGCTCGCCCAGAATTGTGGCTGTGACCTGTGGGAACATTCTGGGCGAGCAGCTCGCCCAGAACTGTGGCAGTGTCTGGAGGTCTTCTCACACTTCCGTGCTCACACAAGTGTACAAGGCAGTGAATGAGAATAAAAACAAGTGAATATCCTCACTTGCTTAAATCCTACTATGACTGTAGCAGAGACACTAAGATGGCACCGACCTCCTACTATGCACTGGCCTTTTCCATTCAATCCTACTATGACAATAGTGCAAGTGGACATCTTCACTTGCTAGCCGTGAGAAAAAAAGCAAGTGAACATCTTCACTTGCTGCCGTGAGAAAAAAAGCAAGTGGACATCTCCACTTGCTAGCCGTGAGAAAAAAAGCAAGTGGATATCCTCACTTGCTTAAATCCTCCTATGCACCTGCCTTTTCCATTCAATCCTACTATGACTGTAGTAGAGACACTAAGATGGCACCGACATCCTACTATGCACCGGCCTTTTCCATTCAATCCTACTATGACAATAGTGCAAGTGGACATCTTCACTTGCTAGCCGTGAGAAAAAAAGCAAGTGAAGATGTTCACTTGCTGCCGTGAGAAAAAAAGCAAGTGAACATCTTCACTTGCTGCCATGAGAAAAAAAGCAAGTGAACATCTTCACTTGCTGCCGTGAGAAAAAAAGCAAGTGGATATCTTCACTTGCTTGCCATGAGAAAAAAGCAAGTGGACATCGTCACTTGCTAGCTGTCAGGGCACAGCCCCTGACCCCACACACCCTCAGGTACCCTTCCCCCATTTTCTCCTATTTTTCCCTTCACTGTTCCACAATCCCGCATGCATGCAGACTGTGGGAACGTTCTGGGCGAGTTACTCGCCCAGAAACCATCACAGCCACAACCGTGGGAACTTTCTGGGCGAGCAGCTCGCCCAGAATCTTCCCACGGGGGGTACCAATTATGGAAAGTCAGCAAAGAGCTGAAAACTGTATAGTTCCTGGCTCCCATTTGTAGCGGCTTCACAGGAGGTTGAAGGTTACCCTTCATTTCCTGTGTGTGAGAAAAAAAGCAAGTGAACATTGTCACTTGCTGCCGTGAGAAAAAAGCAAGTGGACATCTTCACTTGCTGCCGTGAGAAAAAAGCAAGTGGACATCTTCACTTGCTTGCCGTGAGAAAAAAAGCAAGTGGACATCTCCACTTGCCTGCCGTGAGAAAAAAGCAAGTGGACATCGTCACTTGCTAGCCGTGAGAAAAAAAGCAAGTGAACATCGTCACTTGCTAGCCGTGAGAAAAAAAGCAAGTGAACATCGTCACTTGCTAGCTGTGAGAAAAAAAGCAAGTGAACATCGTCACTTGCTAGCCGTGAGAAAAAAAGCAAGTGAACATCGTCACTTGCTAGCCGTGAGAAAAAAAGCAAGTGAACATCGTCACTTGCTAGCCGTGAGAAAAAAAGCAAGTGAACATCTTCACTTGCTGCCGTGAGAAAAAAGCAAGTGGACATCTTCACTTGCTGCCGTGAGAAAAAAGCAAGTGGACATCATCACTTGCTTGCCATGAGAAAAAAAGCAAGTGGACATCCTCACTTGCTAGCCATGAGAAAAAAATCCTACTATGCCATTCAATCCTACTATGACGGTAGTCGAGCCACTTGACTTTCAGAACCAATTCAGTCCTTTCCATTCAATCCTACTATGCCGTGGGAATTTTAAAATCAATTCAGATCATAGTAGACCTACTATGACGGTAGTAGATCCCTTGATTTTTCTCTTTTTTTCAAGCCCGGAAAATCCCGAGGGTGCAGCGGCAATAGCCTATTGCCCCCTCCTTCTATAGATTTTGGGGGTCCCGTACTTTGTACTCGGACACCGCTCGTACCTTTGCTCCGAGCCTCCGTCATAGTCCCTACCTCGGACTTTGACTCCACCTTGGTCTTAGTCCATTGCATTGGTGACCTCATACTACGTAAACACCATTGCCAATATCCCTCGGACTTTCAACCCCGCCTCCGTAACCTCCGTAACCTCCGCAACCCCCGAGCTTCACGGATCGCCTTCGGCACTTTCGCCGCTTGTAATGTATCTCTCGCGTTTACCCCTCATCCCTATTTGGACTACTGCTTCTTCCCATTCTAGCCAGTTAGTCATCACCCCCACTTCTCCTCATCCTCCTGCCCCTCTGGGCCTTGCCCTCCCTACCTCCTTTCGGACGTATCACAGGTCCTGCCTTATGACCTTCGGTACCGCTCCGCTCCTTCTTCCCTTTGTTCCCGTTCGGACATCTTCGTTCCGATTCGGTTTCCCTTTGTTTCCTTGTGCTCTTGCCCCCTCCATTATATATATCGGTGCTTGTACATACTTGTTTTGGTTCAGTCCAAAATCGACCTGAAATGCCCCCTAGAGACTTCCTGCTCACCTACTGTGAAATTAAGGACCAAATGGACAAACAGCAATGGCACAGCGCTCCGCTTGAGTCGCTGAGGCCAAGGTCCCTCCACGCTAAGTCTCCGATTCCACTCCGGAGTCGTCTGTATCAGCCCTGTTCTAACATGCACTATTAAAACAGATGGGGTTACCTATCAATAACTCCCAGGGCACCCTGTCAGTACGTCCCAGGAATCCCATCAGGATGACCCCATCAGACTGCGCGTATCTGATAGGTGGTCCCGGCACTCGAAATCTGTTATTTGGCCCTGTCAAATAGTGACGGGGCTACCTAGCAGAGCTTGTATCAGGCCAACCCATTACAATTTGCCAGGGTCACTTCCAAGCGAGGTGGGTGTTTCCATGAAAGAACTCCCTGGCAGCCTGGTTGTATTTGATGGTGAGAGTGGTGTTTGGATGGGTATTAAAGCGTCAGATGATGTATTGGTGGTACGTGTGAAACTTGACCACCCGGTGTGGGTATGCCCAGAGAACCGCAGCGATATATTTGTTTCACACCTCCATTCATTGCCCCTCAGTTGTAAGTTCTGTCTTGCTACGTGAGTTGGATATTGTTGATATTTTGGCTCCGTTCCCAAGCTCAATGGGGTCATCGTACTTAAATGGTGCATGAGCACCTGTCTTCATCGATGAAGCGATTGTCTTTCCAAAGGAGTGGGGGAAAGTCAGGCTGTCCTCCATGACTGGTGAGGCTGTGGACTGCCCTTTGGATGTTGGCATCATAGACATTCCGGAGGACATGGGTTTTTTTTGGGCATTGGTGAGCCAGGCCTCATCTGCCGTGTCCCAAGGAGCTCCTCCATTCCCAATCTGCCAATTCCATGCAAACTCTGCCCTGTGGTCATCTCCCTCATCACTGACTCACTTGAAGGTTGTGGGGTATGGTGTTGAATTCGCTCAACGAGGCTTCTGGGGCAGGTTGCATGATTTGAGCAGGAGCCCTAGATGAAGCATCAGGGCCTGATTCGAGAGTCCCATCCAGTAGAGCAGTGACTTGCTCTGGCCCACCACAAATGCCGAGTTCACGCTGCCCTCGGGCCCTTGCTCGTACTCTGGCTTCAGCGGTTTGCTCCAGTTCCACCGTGTACCGTGTAAAGGGGCATCTTGTTGGTCGTTTGCTCATTGTTGAGGGCATCCAAAAGGGCCCCATAGGCTTCACGAAGAGAGATTCAGTTTGCTCCAAACCTGCAGACCACATCATCGAGCTGTTGGAGGGTGACTGCACTTGTCGATGACTTGGGGCGTTCAGTGGGTCCGGTCCCTGCAACTTCATCATGCGACATATGTTGAGTAACTCAGCACTCTGACCGTAAGATGATCGAGTTATGTGTGAGACAGGACTAAGAATCAGGAAGTCAGGCCGAGCACCTTAGTGAGCAATGAGTGTTTCGCAACAGCAATAGACTCACAAGAGCGCACGATGAGTCGATCGAAAATGCAACGTAATTTCGCAGAGACCAGTACTATCTGGTCAGCATGGGTAAGTTACAGGTCCCATCGCGCCACGGGGAAACTAAACTCAGAGTTCAGTTAGGACCCAGATAGGTTTTCATCCCTCATGCTCCCTCAGTGCCGCAAAAGCACAGAGCACAGGGCCATTTCCAGGCCGCACAAGTGAGACAGGATTAGACACATGAAATAGAGTACTAAACGTGATTAAAGGGCGATTGGCCATCCGACCATAGGCGAGGCTCCTGATTAGACCTCGCTCTTTAAGGTTTTAACCCCAAGTTGGGTCAGTTCTGACGCAGTCCTCTCATTGGCTCCCATTTCGCACTCATGTCCGGAAGTGGGATTGACGTCCCTGACATCGATTTCAGTGCTCATTTGGCATCCATTAGCACTTTGGCTGTGTTTTCTTAACGCCTAATTACACGTAACCTAAGTGCCAGGTTATACCACAGCACTCGGTCGACACACTTTCACAATGATTGTGACGGCACACACACTACACGCCCTGGAACTGTTCAAAGTATAGAGTCTCACCAGTGCATTGGAGCGCATTGTTGCTCTCATTGGCTAGCTGCATGCCCAGTGACATTCTGATCGCATCCACTTGCCTCACATCCGTGGCATATACCTATATCACGCTCAAGCCTCTTGATCCGAGCAACCACCTATGCAAGGACAGCCGCAAGACTGCTGGTACATGGGGTCTCTTTTACCAGCGAGATTCGACAATGCAGATGTACTACAGTTGAAACCGTGATAACCCATACCCACTAAAAATTCATTATAAATTCTTTTTCCACACTATGGGTTATGGGTACCGGTCCCCATTGAAGGTCATACTGTACCCCATGAACCTGCCATACCCCATAGCTTACAGTATGCAGGATAATTTATATTGGAATTTTAATAGGTATGGGTTATCACGGTTTCAACTGTAGCTGTATCATTCGATCCAACGCACCGACCAACTTTTATTGCAATGCAATCTGATCGCTCGCATCATGAATCACAACATCACGACGTTGTAGGCGGGATAATCACCCACGCGCAGAACCGGCTCGGATACCCGTTCACACATTCAGAAAACCACTTTCATTCATGCGACGACTTGGTACGGAATTGGTATCTAAAAATAGTCCTAATTCTTACAATCCCAACGATACCAAAAACGTCCCAATCGGTGGAGATTTGACGGAGTTCTATGTTGGGCAAGTTAGGCACGGGCATGTGCGGGCGTGGGAATCTCAAGCGGCAACCCAGAATTCCAGCCTCACTCGTTCCCACGGCGTCTAATAAATTGGTAAAAATGCTCATTGGCTGCGTGAGAGTTATCTCCGGCTACATTTCCAATTTAGGCTCTTAATTCCGTAAATCCATTGAGATATCGCTTATTTTCTCTTATTTTCATATTTCACCATCATTTCAGTTATTGATTGATATTCTTTTATTGATACTGTTACCCTTTTCTATTATTTCGCCTAATAAGGTATCCAGGTGCCATATGGTACCAATATTCCCCATCTATTATTTCTAAAAATAATTATTTCTTATAATCCTGTACATACCGGATTTTGGAAAAGAAGTTCTCCCCTCCCCCAAATTCCCTAAGGTGCTAGGACGCACTAGAGAGGGTGTGAGTGTGTGGAATTCCAACAGTAGGAATAAGGGCAGTGATCTAGCTCACAACGAGTGAGTAGTGGACACTGAGCCCGGACCTTGCGGAAATCCTGGAGAACTCACCACGGAGTTAAGGATCGAGCGTAGCGAAGTCTAGTCAAGAAGTAGGAGTTTTGGAGAGTTTGGCCCCACGAGCTTAGTCGGCATAGAGAGCCGCTAGCCCTCTTGCAACGTCTTCCATGCTATCAGATCACCGAGTGCCCCACTGACACAATGCAACCTCCTATAAATATGAACTTTGATAACACTCTGCGATCAGTGATCGATTCTTCACAGTAGTAACTAGATCCTTCGGTCCTCCTGCAATTACCTCGCACATGTATTCTTACCCATATTTCAGTCACAAGGCATGTTGTAAGTGAACTGACTCACAACCAGAAAGGAAAGATAACCAGTAAGACTGAAGTCTCTAATAAAATAGGAGCTATTACGAAATGGTATCACCTCAGTCTCGATATGGAGAACTGAGGGAGGGAAAAATTGCAGCGTCCAGTGTAACTTATACGACTGGTGCCAATATCACTCCAAGCGATCGCCAGTGACAACTGGCGATGTAAGACAAAATAAAGATTGAGAGCGCATGGTACCGCGACTCTGAAACAAAAAGGTATAATTGTTGTCAGTCATGATGATTAAAAAGAAATCTCATCACTCCCCAATCCTCACTGCAGCTCGGCTGTTGTCGATGAGCGTTGATATTCCAACAGTCTCTGCATGAATAACCGAATAAATTTGGCCAACACCTGCCAATATGAAGACAATCATGAGACCCACCAATTGGTTCAGGCAAGATAGACAGAGGGGCCGAAGGCTCCCTGGCCTTGTCTTGTGAAATAACTGGTGGACGCTGCCTGACATGGCAGAACCTGCCACTCTTTCCTCGCTGATAACCCTCAATCGGACTGGACAATGTATTTTACCGTTAAAGTGCACATAGAGGGCACAGATTACTCTGCACAGAGTGATACACCCGTGGCAATATTACGCTTTTTTCGACGGTGAAAATTTGTTATCTCTTTCCCCTTTCTTTTCACTTTTCTTACGTTTCAAGGTGTCAATGTGCCATCGGTTCAGTTTGATCAGTACCATCGTATCTGAAGGCCACCATGTATGACCTTCACTTGCTGCCATGGCATCCGGTTTTTGTTATTTTTCCCTGTATCATGTTGTTGCGAGAAAGATGATTGATGCTTGCAATATAACAACATAGTTATTTGAGAATGGAACAAGTGGGCAGTGCAGAGTCTGGCGAAGTGCAAGTACACTCAATCGATCAGGGAAGTGAGACTGAATTCTTGTAAAATTAGTGGGCAGTCCACTTGAGATGCATGATATTGATTGCAAGCTAAAACGCCCAAAGCGCTACATACAAGCTTCAGAACTTCATATGACACAGAGTTGGAACTCAGAAAATCACTGAATAGACATCGCAGTCGGGCCATTGGGATGAGACATTTACGCAAGTGGAGAGGGGACTGTGGTAGCATTCACCATCGAAAATGTGACATAGAAGTTGTAAAAAAAACAGCGTCGTTGATCGTTAAAGATTTATCATATATTCCATGATCGATACCATCAATCACGACAGCGGAGTCAGACAATGGAGGAAGTAGATAACAAGGAAAACGGCCAATGAAGAGAAGAGGGGTTGGATAGAGCAGGATGGGACGTGAGTGCATGGGATGAGATAGTGTGGGAAAGTTCTGAGGTCACATGGCATTCAACACCGTGCGGAGTACTCTCTTATGCTTTTGCACATGACACTGTCATGTATGCATTGAAAGGTGTCAACGTGCCCCTTGGTGGTGTTCCTATGTCTGCCCACAAGTATTCCATTATTTGCCCTTGTGCACAGTAGTCCGTGCTGGTTCCACTGTGATTGTCGCTGTACCACCTACTTTTTCGCTTTGCCTTTAAATAATTTCAGACTCCAAATGACTGGATTGTGTTTGTCCTGAGGTCTGCAAAGCGCAAAGTGCAAGCACTCTACTGTAAATGGGTGCCTCACTGTGACACAAATTTGTGTCACAGGCTCGTTGCCGTCACTGGAATTAGCCGTAGTGACTTACGTAGTTAGCACTTTAACATACATCACGTATCTGAGTTCAAGGTTTGGCATACCTTGAGAGTTCAGTGCCCCTACTGACAAGCTGCCCTGGAACACAGGAAACAAGATGATTCTTGAGGCACTTCCCAACGATATTCTTTGCGAAATCATGGTGCATGGGGCTCTTGAAACCCTACTCAGCCTTTCCCTTGTTTCCCATCGTCTTCATCCTCTTGCTCAGTTATTCCTTTACAAATCTGTTTCAATCATGGGGGAAGGAGCCCCGGTATTGGATTGCAGGCTTCATCAATTTGTTCGAACTCTCATACTTCGTCCAGATCTGGGCCGCATTGTGTTGTAACTCAGGTTATGGCACCTCTGAGATGAACTGTAATGTTTATACAAGAGTAGAAACAGATAGAGTTCATCTCTGCAGTCATGTGACACATAAAAAGAAAAGAAAAGGAAATCAAGCAAGAGGTAGATGTACTACAACACATTGTTCGCTGTGCACAGATACGCTGGTACCATGTCAAGCGCTCAGAACGTGAGCTTCCAGAGGAAGTGCAAAGAGATGTCTGCTTGATACAACAAGCTGCCCAAGAGCTCTCTTGCAATCCCATGGTTTCAATCTACTTCATGCTATGCATGCTTTGCATTGCTCCTCCATTTGATTCCCAACTTGAACACACTAAGTATTTGTATACCACTATCCCCCTATTCATCCCGTGGCCCCCGAGATCTAACAAAATGGGTTGGAAACAGTATTCCTCCTGGCCTTCGTTCTGTGTCCAAGATTAAGCTCTTCTGGGATGCGTTCAGGATTGAGGATATCACCCCATTCATTTCTCTCCCCAACCTGTCTACTATGTCTTTACATGGGTTTCTTACCTCCAAGGAGTTCAGAAAGGGGGATGTGCCAGCAAAGCAGTCATTGAATCTGCGATCCCTCATGCTTGCTGT
Organism: Cantharellus anzutake; assembly: GCF_015039405.1. Taxonomy (NCBI): domain Eukaryota; kingdom Fungi; phylum Basidiomycota; class Agaricomycetes; order Cantharellales; family Hydnaceae; genus Cantharellus; species Cantharellus anzutake. Next base: position 123,911 of record NW_024067121.1, on the reverse strand, counting down.
TGAAGGGGATCCATTTCTTCTTAACATCCTCCAATTACCTCGGTCACTAGAGGAGTTCATATGGGAGGGTGAGATAGAAGATGGTGCACTATTGCACCGGAGTCTTGCATTCCAGTGCCATAGCTTGAAGACATTATCTATCTCTATCCCATGGAGCGCCCCACCTCAATCAACACCCATTGGAACGCTTTCCCATTTCCAGTCCCTGAGAAGCCTTACGATCCCTTGTTCCTTGTTCCATGATCCAAACCATGGAGAAGTAGACCTCTTCAGTCTTCTTCCAACAACTTTGGAACAACTGACGCTAGACATGGCTTGTTGGGATGGCGAGACATCCCTTCAACTTGTTGTTGGGAGGGATTTGGAAGAGTGGAAGCAGAAGCAATGTTTTCACCTTCCGGTGCTCGATGATATTGTTTGGGTGTTTAATCAGACGGTCGATGCAGGATTAGTGGAGAAGCTGGCCCAAATAGGTGTTCAAGTGCAGTTCCCCATAGTACACACAATACAATGAAAATACAGGGAAATCGGAACTTGGACATTGAGGACCAGAATGGCATCTTTCACTGCATGACACGCCAAATTCCAAGCAGCGTGAAGCGCATTAAATACATAAATAATGCAAAATTGAAACTGAATTCAAGCTGCCTTCATCTCAACCATCGCTGTTTACCTTGTGCTCACTGTCACCCACCTCCTTTCAGCATGTATAGCACTTCTTCCTCACCCCCCCAGTTTCCACTAGAGATGCCCACATTCCCTCATTCCCTCATCAATCTGATTTATCGTGAGTCACCATAGACCCCGTCCTGATCTCAATATCTCTGATCAGACAGATTTTGCAATCTGGTCCTGAGGGATGTGTGGTCAGTACCCTTCCTCATGATCTTGATTGATTCACCAGTTTGGAATCGGTGTTCTGACTTTTAACCCCATTCCACACGCCCTTTTGACATGCATGAAAGTATGCATGCACCTAGAACTTCAGGCTTGTGTACTTTCTGGTCTTTCTCAACGTATAACTCATGCGTTGACAGCATTCCAGACATGCACTTGCATTATCTAAGCCTTATCAACTACATGCAATGCCACTCAGGCAAGCATGACTCTGTTGTATTGGTCAACAGTTGAGTTCTCCCTCGGGATGACCCTCCCTCTGGTTCTTGGGGACTATTGGGACTTGCCTGAATGTGTTGGAATTGAAGAAGAGTTCTATATACATGCGATGGACGCAATCACTCACAGTCTTGACCCTGCAACTGTCGCAGATGGTGTGTATCCACATGTCCTCCTCTAACCACATGTGGCATTCTAAGCAGGCCCAAACCAACCTCAGTACATGTTAGCTACCCTAATCCCCGAGCCCTCCCTGCCAGCATGCCCATATAGCACTCCACTTGTGGCACATCTAACACAAGTCAGTTTCTTATTTCACACAGCTAATCGTGGCAGCATCATGAGACATGAGTGGTGCCGTGTTATTGCAGCACTAATGGGATTCTGCAGGTTCACCACTGCAAATTTGGGGCTGGCCCCATGTGCAGCTCGCGACTAGGTCGGATCATTCCATTCATCCCTCTGCTCCCCAGTGCTTATCGCCTTCGCGTCTGTGCTGGTTTGGACTGGTAAGTCCGACATTGGCAGTGATGCTGGTGACTTATGTGTGCACTTCAGACTGCCTGTCTGTGTTTCAGCTACGCACTGCGTTGTGCTTTGGTTTGTGAGTTTTTCACATTCAGCATCCACTCCCTTCGGGAGTCTCACTGCATTGTTAGTACCTCTTCACTCCCTTGTACAGGCTGTTTAGACTGCATGTATCCATATAACTACCCATCCCGCAAATATACGTTTATTTTGTCATTGTGATTCTAATTTTCCCAAATATGTGTGGGTTCAGATTGGTTCTCAATTTCATGCACTTCAATTTTACACATTTAATGCACTTGATCGCTATCAACCCAGTGGCTCAGATTAGTTAGTAATTTGTTTTATGAGGGGCATGGTTAGTTGTGGGGTCTCCGATGTCCTCTGCCATGTCCAAAGGTTTCACCATGGCCACGTCTTGCTGAGTAGTGGTAGGGGGCACAGCGGAGTCTGGTTTACAGTCAAGTCAACGACAGGACTTGGCATGGTGATTGTGGATTGGGCATACAGAGTACAGGTGGTCAATGCTTTTGTATGAGTGGCAGAAGACGTGGTTGCTTGTGGGGGTGGAGAATGAGGTTTGCCTGAACAGCCAGATCCATTGATTGTGGCTGTTGTTCATGATACCAGGGGTTAAAATCAGGGACTTCGACCAAGGCCGTGCAGAGATACGACATAGCCGGTGGGTTGGTAGTTAGCCAAGTCAATCGTGATGAAACATACAGCTTGGCTCAGGTGGAGTCCTTTGACAAGGAAGCTCCAGGGGTTCCGAATTTGTACAGTGGGGGGGGGGGGACACAGGGGTGCAACCTGCTGATCAGATGGTGTGAGCACTTTTAGTGGAAACGGCCAGAACTGAAGCGGTCCCGGCCTGTGAATTGGCGCGCGCGCGGGCATTGTGCAACCTGTAACCTTGACCCGATAACCAGGATGGCAGAGGGGTGGATGGTGGTGCAACTAGAGATCAATGATTTGCATGATGCCCATCAAATGCGGAAACACCAGCAAGTGTTCCTTGTAACAAAATCGGATTCTGATGGAGATAGATGTGAAAGGCCTCTGAACTCCAGTGACCAATATGCTGAATATTTGCCAATGGAGTGCCAGCTAGAGCTAGGGCAGTGGCACCGCCAGATCTGAGGGAATGGCCAGCAAACTCCTTGCCTGGAAAAAGGTTGCGCAATCTACCAATGTACCAAGAGCGCGTGGGTGCAAGACCAGAAGCGCGCAACCAAAGTTCTGGCAGATGTGGAAAGTGGAGATCTCGCGATAAAAGATATTGCTGGAAGATGGATAAAGGGTTCAGTTCGTTGAGTTGGCGCTCCAGGATGATAATGGAGCCTTCGAATAGCCAGTCCACTTTATGCATCGGCAAGACAAAGGACACATGTGGACGAGGTTCTGATGCGAATTTGACTGTTACTCGGCTGATACACTTCCGGTAATCCTGCAAAGACACAACATCTGGGTCAACCAACTCCCCAAGGCGCATCAGGCAATGCCAACCGGTAAAGGTAATGGCAAGGAAAAGGAGATCATCGTGAGAAGGGTGATCAGGCTGGGCTGCTAAGATGGTCCGCAAGTTATCCTCGGTGAGGGGACGCTTCCTAGACGCTGGAGCTCCTAGTCGCTTGGAGCACCCAGTCAGGATGCGATCAATTAACCCGGAATTGCGAAAGTCATGGACTTCCGGCCAAAAAGGCTCCAATTCAGCGCAAATACCTGAAAGGTAAGACCAGACAGAAGAGGGCTTGATATGGTAACACATGTACACAGTGTAAAAACTTAGAGTATCGAGGGTAGGAGTAATGGGCCATTGATGAAGATTACAAAACGTGATATAGGATGTGAGAGCCGATGTGTAGGTACGTGCGGTACTGTGCTTGAGGGCAGATCCAAGAGCAATAGCACGCTCCACAAGAAACCACTCCTTTGACCAAGGCTCTCGACATGGTTGTCTGGCCAAGGAGTGGGACAAAAAGTTCATTTTTGAGACGCCCCCAGCTCTTTCAGTGGAGGCGTAAAGAATCGGATTACTAATTTTGGCACCAAGGACCTCGCACAGGTGAAATTTCGATGAGAGAGAGCATCAGCCACCTCGTTTCGCTTTCCTTCAATTAAGAACACTTGAAGGTCAATACCATGGTCAATGCGGATACCGACTGCTGACATGAGAATCGGGTTATAGGTAGGGCCGGCCCAAAGGGAGTGAAAAATGTCAAGTGAGTTAGAAGAATCGGTAAAAATTGCTATGCGCTTGGGGCAGTGTCAGGGCACAGCCCCTGACCCCACACACCCTCAGGTACCCTTCCCCCATTTTCTCCTATTTTTCCCTTCACTGTTCCACAATCCCGCATGCATGCAGACCGTGGGAACATTCTGGGCGAGTTACTCGCCCAGAAACCATCACAGCCACAACCGTGGGAACTTTCTGGGCGAGCTGCTTGCCCAGAATCTTCCCACGGGGGGGTGCCAATTATGGAAAGTCGGCAAAGAGCCGAAAACTGTATAGTTCCCGGCTCCCATTTGTAGCGGCTTCACAGGAGGTTGAGAAGGTTACCCTTCTTCTCAGCTCATTTCCTGTGAAGGCTGGGGCTAGCCCCCTCAGTGAGTTTGAAGACCTCAGACTGGGACTAGATACCCCAGCGACTCGGAGGATCCCCTTGGGCCCGTCGCGGAACGAGGGCCAGGCCCTGACAGGCAGGGATCCAATGTAGAGGACCATTGTAAGGCCGCGAGAATGGAGATGGCCTTATTAAAGAAAATGTTGAATGATCCATCAGCATCAAATACCGGATCACTGACGAAAGCTGCTGAGACTTTCGGTGCCCAAAAAGCCAAGCCTAGTTTACTTGCATCACCCCAGACCTGAATGTCGGCTTCTTTGGCACTCCAAGATTCAGCAGAAAGAACCCACACTCCTTCCAGCCTCTTAACAGAATCAACAAACCATGACAGATCACGTTGGATGGACACATTAATGTAGATCCCTTGTGCCATAATGGTTTTGCCGGCTATTTTATCATAAGAGGAGTTAAGTGCCGGCTTGAGTAAGGGAAACACGTTCAAAGCCCAATTAGCATAACCAAGGATCCTCAGCCAGGTCCAAAGTGGCTGTCGTCGACTCTGGCCAGGGGTATTATTGAGAAAATCGTGAATGGCATCAACTAGATTGTCTTTTGCTTCACTTGTGATAGAGATGGTGAGCTCCCGTGCATCAAACATGAAGCCAATGATCTCCAACTGAGGACCATAAAGTTGTTTGTTGTCCTCATGAGGAACTCCAATTTCGTCAAGCAGGCGCAAGAAAAGTGCCTGGTCAGTAGGAAGGAGACGATTGTATGGCTCGTAGAGGATAAGGTCCCCGTCGAAATCAGCATTGAAAGCATCATCAACATAATGGAGCATGTCCCGGATCCCTAGGACATGCGTTGCAACCCAGCAGACCAGACCAAAGAACAAGCACCATATACGTCCTGAAGCGCGATTCCCGAAAGCAGCACAACGATCGACGTGGTATTCGTTGCCAATGAGAGTAGCTTGACGAGTTTGCCAACATGGGTGCATCGGGAGGCGTCGGTATGCCTGAGAGGCATCCGACTTCCAAACTAACTTAGGTGCTGCCCCCCCCATTTCCTCTCATAATGGCATGAATATTTGATGCAAGGTCAGATAAGTTGTCAAGGATTACAAATCCTCCATCCGCAGGAATCAGGGAATTTAAAGACTTCTCACCTGCACTATGGTCATTAACTAACCCCAACTTCATACACCCTTTCTTCAGAACGGTAAAGATTGGTTGTGCAACCATTCCGGGTAAGAGAACCTTTCTGAAAGATGGGGAATAGCGATCGAGTGACATCTCAAGATCACGCTGTCTGTTTAGAAAGAGGCTAGATTCCTCATCTGAATTGGGTGAACCATGAGGGCGCAAGACAACCCCACTGGGAACCAGAGCGGGATTGTTACAGGAATGGGTTCCGGGGAACCCAACCTGAGCCGTTCAGCTCACTAATGGAGGTGGCTGCGTAGCCATCGGAGGGAGAGCGGAATAGGATGAGTGTTGGAAGTACAACCTGTGTGTCGGCCAACGGTAACTTGGCGCTCCTGGGAGCATACCGGTAGCGAGTATGATGTGGGCTCCTTGAGGGAGCCACCTGGCTGTCTGCTAACGGGGACTTGGCGCTCAATAGAGCGTACCGGTAGTGAGGGATACTGGGACTCCCAAAGGGAGTCACCCAGTTGGTGGCTATCAGTGACTTGGCGCTCATGGGAGTGTACCGGTAGTGGGAGTTGTTGGGGAAAGCAGGCTGGTGGACCAGTGCACGGTAGTGGGTGACCATGGGAAGTGGGACCCGTGGGTGCGTGGCCAGGCATCCTGGAGCTGCCTGGACCGTATCCTTCTCCTGAGGAGGTGGGATAGGCTACAGTTCCTGATAGGGAACTTCTGGTTGGATGGGAGTAACCACTCAACCACCCGGTGGACTGGTGGGAGTGGGCAGCAGGAGGTTGGGCGTGGGAATGCCCTCCTCGCTGCGGTTTTGTCATGGAGAGGAGGAATAGGGAGGTGGACATGGTTCCAGGGTTACAGGTTGAGTTTACAGTGGTGACACAATGGTGAGGATGTTACAATTGCGGTACAAGGTTTGTGGGTTATGTATTTGATAATGAGAACAGTTCCGGCATCTGCCTTATACATCATATGACTTCTAACTATCTAATATAAAAATCATAATGGTCAAAGGAAGTCCCTTGAAACTCAACAAATCCCCCAGCCAGCACCAAAACCCAGTGGGAAAGCTTGGCATGGGGTTTGACAAAGAAATAAAGTTGAAGGGGCTAAGGTTTGATTGTCTATAGTCATGGACCATAAGATTCTAGGTCCATTCCCATAACAGGGATCGTCAACGTTGGCGAAAGGCCAGAAACCATAGCGTAGTCCTTTGCACATAGACTGAACCAGTGGGCAGTTCGGGTGTGAAGAAAGGAGCTCCTCAAAATGGTCAGCATTGATCGGAGTAACAACCTTGAACAGGTGAGAGTGTGATTTGAGCGTTTGCGTAATGTCGTGAAAATGGAAATCACTGGCAGGAACATCCGGGAGGGGAGGCACAACTTTGGTGTATGAGGCAGAGGGTGTTCGAGTGAAGTCGTTTCTCCCAAAGATGAATTGCATGTATCACGGTCACTTTCCCAGAGGTTCACTATCGCCAGGCTCAGTTCTTTTCTTTCGCTTTTGAGCATTCAGTTGCCCCATGACTGCTTGAGAAACATGACTGGCATCTGTGGTTAAATCGGCAGTCGGTGCATTTACAGCCTCCATGTTTGTTGAACTCGTGACAGATTGGTAAATCATTGAAGTTGGCAGGGCGCTTTCGTTTCTGACCGGTCTTTGGATGAGACTGGCCATCACCTCTTTGATTGAGTCCATTGTTCCCAGCTCCACTGGCGTTGAGTCCACTCCCCTGGGTAGTTGGGTTCGGTGCGAGGTAGAGTTCAAGGAGGGTTGGGAGGATAGTGTGCAAGGCAAGCCCGGTGTTACCGTGGAAGAACTTCCGTGCCACTCGATCGTACTCGATGTTGAGAGCGGCATTGGGATGGCTATTGAATCGTTCAATGATGTGGTCGTGATAGACTTCAAGTTCTTGCATTCGGTGTGGGAAGGCCCAGAGAATCGCTGTACGATATTTCTTCCATGCATAGGTCCACTGCATCAAGTTAGTGAGTTTCGTTTTACTGACAGACGGACCTCCGGTTGATACTTCAATCCCTTCACCGATGACGACACTGTTGTAATATCGCATTGTTCGGGTGTGTCTTTCCTCAATGAGAGCCCCGAAGTCGAGGAGTCTGTTCACGAGAACATCCTTCCAGAGGAAAGGGGGGAAGTCAGGCTGTCCTCCTCGTGCTTGGAGACTTCGGATGGCGCATTTGATGTTAGCGTCGTAGATGTTTCGAAGTCGATGTGTCTTTTGAGCCGTGGAGAGGTAACGTTCCTCTGAGTTTGTCCAGGGTGGACCTCCTCCCAGAAAACGCCAGTTCCAAGCATACTCCCCTCGGTGGTCATCTTCCTCATCTGCGACACGTGTCAGAGACCAGACTCGAGACGAAGGGATGTCTCCATAACGGAGGGCTTCGGCCTCAGCGACTTCTGCCAAGAGCGCTGTGCCTAGTGACACGTCCGTGCCCTAACTTACTGACTGGCAATTAGAACCTAGGGGGGTAACTCTAGTTGATTTTTCTACTGGGGCGTAACCTATGTACAAGTAGGATATATATATGGTTACAGCGGAGACGGTTCCGCAATTGGCGGAGCCGAACAGAGCGGAGCTAACGGGGTTAAGACATTAGCCGACTGAATATTACTGACGAGTCGGTTCGCGGGGTTAGCGGAAAGGCAGGCGTTAACCCAGAAACGGAAAGGAGGGATAGGCCCAAAGGTGGGCTCTGCAGGGCAGGCGAGTGTATTGCCCAGCGGAGGCGGGGGTGCGCTAGCGGACGTCGGAGCTGTCCGGAAGTCTTCGGGGCTCTGTACTTAGGGAGGCGTAGGTAATAAATTGAAATGAGGGGGTGGTGACCATCGAGGGACGCCGAGAGGATTGCGGGATACGGGGGCTCCGAGGTTAGTGAGGGAGGAGCGGAGTTGGATCGGAGGGATCGGAGGGACCGGAAGTCGATGGCCGGGGATGGATATGACATACTGGCAGGCCCGATATGGGACAGCTGTCCCTGGCCACTCAGACTGAAGTGGAAAAGGTGAATTGTTATTGAAAGGGAAAACTACACTAACTTACCTGAAGTGGAAAAGGCGAGAAGAAGGTTACTTCTTCAGTTCCCACTTCAGGTACATTTATGTACATGCGGCTTGAGTCACATGACGGATGCCACATCATCCTCGGAGACAACTGCAGCCATCTGGGTGTCCCTGTGGGGGATCCCAAGGGCATCCGGTGCAGGCATGCATGCTGGGCACAGCGGGGAGCCATCTGGGGAGTCTGGGTCGGGTGGGTCAATAGTACATTGATGCAAAGGAAAGTGGTCCGTGTAAATAGAAAGAATAAACAGGAGGGGAATGATGGGAAGAATGAAATAAAGAAAAGAGAAGAGAGAGAGAAGAAAGAAAGAAAGAGGAGGGAAGGAGGGAGGGGAAGGATGGGCAGCAGGGCAGCGGGTGAGGTGTGGCCAGGTGGACCTGGGTGGGCCTGGGTCAGGCAGGTGTGCCCTGACAGAAGGATTTGTTGAAGAAAGCTTGGGGGGCCATCCCAAGGAACAGAGTCCCCTGAAGGAGTGCTCCCAATGTATAGCATGGAACTGGTGGTGTTATAAAAATGGGGCCTAATTGGCCCATTTCTATAGCGTCCGGGTGCAGGAGGGGGCCGTGACATTGAGAAGATGTTACAATTAATGTAACAGATGTTGTAACAGTGGGGTTTACAATAACATAGACATCGGGTGTTTTGGGTGATAATAGTTGGTTAGGTTGTTATTATTTTCATGTCACGTGATATTGTACTGCATAGAGCCCATAAGAGGCTAAAAATGGGAAAATCCCATTTCCATAACAGGTGGGGTCAAAGCCAAGGAAACCTCATGTATTGTTGAATGAACGTTGAGGTTGGCCCAAGTCCAGGGAGAAAGTCCAGGACCACTCATCTGGGTTCAAGGGGAGAAACATCCCAAACCCACCATCGAAAGGAATGAGGAGGCAGAAATCAAGACAGTGGAGAGGAATGCGAATCACATACTCAGTAGATGTGGCTGGTGCAACAAATTCATCTGCCTCGATCTGTATCTTCTTTCCAGTGATCACCTTAAGAAACCCAAAGGATTGCCTGCATTATGGAGTGCTTTGAGGTAACAGAGTTTGATTGGAATCCTTGGCAGTCAATGAAACTTGTTGTGATCAGGTGTTATGGAAATGGGAAATTTCCCAATTTAGACTCTTATGGGCCCTGCACACACCCAAATCACATGATATGTAAAGAAATAGAGGTTATCCAACTATTACCATTGAAAACCCATTTGTTAAACTATCTGTTAAACTCCATGTTACAACATCTATAACAACATCTGTAACTTCTTATGAACCCTCTTCCCCAACCTTTCCCCTTTCCTGTGCCTCGAACGGACGAAAATGGGCGCCTCCGGCCCCATTTTTGTAACATCAGGGGTGGGATGCAAAGCGCTGGCAATGAGCACCTGGTGAATATGCTGCTGAGAGAGTGAGTCCTCTTTGATCAGACTGGGGTACAGGTTATCAAGGTCAATGAGGATCTGGTCTGACTCTTCATCATTCAGGGAGAGGTTGAATAGACTTGATTCGACAGAAGATCTGGGGCTGAAGATGTGGGACATGGTGGTGCTGATGGGCTGTGTTGGTTACCCAATCAGTGCTAAGGTTGAATGTGTGGGATATTTTCCTAATAAGGAAATTAGACCAGGCAAAAGATAGTGGCAATTATGTCACATTCCCCCCAGAGTTGCAAGTAGAAGAGGCTAATTTCACCCCAATGAGGAGTCCCTGATCAGGACATGTTCAACTCCTGCCAGGGGAGCCACAGAATTATGCCCAGATCAGAAGTTTCTGATCTGGGTGTGTTTGACACTTACAGCTGGGGAGTCAGTTATGCTGTTCTATTTGTTCTTTCTTTGGCAGCTGGGGAATCACTCAGTTACGCCCAGATGGGAAATTTCTGATAAGGGCATTGCAAGTGGGGGGAAAAGCCAAGGGGGTCAGGAACTGGATAGGCACTGGATAGGCACTGGGAATGTGGCACAGCGGCACACCAGCCTACCACCACCACCACCTAACAGCTAACACACCATGCCTACTCCCATCCAGCAGGATGAGAAAGAAAAAGGGGGGCCAGCAAGTGGCTTCCTGGATGGAAATCAAGACTGGACCTGAAACTCAACTGGACTTGGTGCCCATATCCCTGAGGACACTCTGAGGCTGCCTTGCCTCCCTCAAGACTGCTGAATTAGTAACAGAGATTTTCCCCTCTGCTACATTTAGATCTGGTCACCAAGCGGGGGTGTGGCTGAATGTAACTAGCCCACATTATATACAAACAACCATAGAAAACACAATGTCACAAACAACACACTATAAAACAATAGAAAGGGGCCTCAGAAAACCCAACCTGCATCTCCAGCCTAAACCACTGCACTCCCTCAACAAATCCACAACTGACACCCTCTCATCTTTGTGGGTTCCTCACTGATCTTCCTTGCATAACATGCATTGGAATCACCTTGATGTCCTCTTCCTTCCATACTATATAACTTTGTCCCCTAGGAATTGCTCACTTACACCCGGATCAGAAATTTCCGATCCGGGCATGTTTGGCACTTATGCCACCAATCATAGGTTAGATTGCATCCCAACCACTGATCTAACCCAACTCAAATGTCTCCATGTCCCTTACAAAATAGTGTCCATCCCGCTGCCAGTGCGGGTAGTCGCAATCTGTGTGACTCGGTGCGCCACGTCGGGTTGCTACGTCAACAGGACGCGCAACAATGCGCTAATATTGTGCGCAACGTAATCGCGTTCTCCAACATTTTGTTTCCGCTACAAGTCACGTTCTGATTTCAATACAAAAGCATCTACTACTCGGACCCAATCGGTCTTACGGAAGGGAACGGAGAGGTGGCTTGGTGGCTGTACTAAGGCGCAAGTGTGGGAATCGGACCGAACAACTGAATTTCAACTTATGGCGCAAATCATCAGCGCACAACAAAGGAGTCAGAATTATTAGCCTTGCGCCGCGGCGAACACGATAGTAGGATCCAGACCCGTTTGTGAGCGAACGGAGAGCGTCTTATGCTGCCCACAGTATCGTCATCAGCATGAACTGACCGATGCCACCCCAAACGCCTCACCTACGGGGCGGCGCGTGAGTGCATTACGAAGTATTCAGGCTCGCATTCACTTGCATTGCGCGCCAATGTACAGACAATCATGTGGCGGTGAGATCATGTTCCTACAACTGATTGAAAATCTCCTTTGTATCTCCACTAAGAAGATTATCTATTAGCCTCGTTCTTCCAATCCAAAGAGCACCACTGATGATGACAGGTTGACCTTCGGGCCTCTCTTTTCTGCGCCAATTCACAACGTCGAACGTGTCGGGGTCATTCACCTCAACATAGTCAAACCTCATCTCTACACCGGCTTGAATCGCCTCCTCCTGTCTCCTCTTGATTACTTCTCGCGCCGCGGCGACAACCCCCTCCCGTGACCCCGAACCCGATATTTCCTCCCACACTTGTCTTCCAGCGGTAAGAGCTTGGTATAGTGTGGGGGCAAAGGGACGTTCGATGGATGTGAGATAGGCATTGCGGGAGGATAATGCAAGGAAGTCCTCTTTTTCCCGTTGAGTTGGGACAATAATGAGGTTCTCAGGGAGGGGGTGGGAGATAAGAAGGTCTCGGACCATGCGACGTAAGAGAAGACCTTGTTGAATATCCTTTTGCCCAAAGTATGCTCGAGTTGGCTGAATGAAGGATTCCTTCAATCGCATTCCACACAAATGAGGCAGTCACACGCATCACCTGCACCACACTAAAGAGTTTCGTAACAATCTGGAATGTAAATAATCTCGGTTCAAGAAGATACCCTCCTGCGAGCGAAGCATCCCTCACAGTTGCAACGCCCCTGAAAAATTTGGGTCTACTTTTTCCTTCCATTTGTTCTTCATACCCCTTTACTTGCACAAATGTTCCTTTCTGATCTTCTATGTTTTGGACAATACCGGAAGGGTACATGTCCTCGACAGTGGGCAAAAATACGGCACATTTGGGAGTTTCGCTTGAATCGATCGAGTCTCGTCCAACAGCTTCGTGAATCCTTCTCATATCACCATCAAATGTACGGGGATAGCTCGAAAGGTCCTCGTGGGGTGCAAATTGTGCAGGATTGACAAATATCGAGACAACCGTTAAGCTGTTTTCAGAAAGAGACCTGTCCACTTGTTGCTTCTGTGTTAAAATAACACAGTTATTTCATTAAGCACACCCCACCTAGTTTCATATGCCCATCTGTGCGCATGAGACTTAGATCGAGAGAATCAGGATGAGAAGGGCGAACTGACCGTGTAGAGCCCCCATCGTTGGCACAAACCCTATGGATCGGTTGTCTAGTGACTGCCTCCATTCCCTAAACGCCTTGACAGAAGGTAATACGGGTATTTTTAATGAGGCTGGCATCGTACGCGCCGAGAACTGTAACTTATGCGGGACGAAGCGTTTAGCAGGGATCATCGCTTATTAGTGATTATTTGTTCCGGAGATCTCCTATTCAACTTTGATTCAACGAGTCACGTTTCCCAGCGACACAAACAGCGATCAACGTCAGGGAGCGCTGCTGACGCCTCTACCAACACTAGGCGACGATCCGCGGCTGTACCAAAAGCGCAAAGAAGCCTTCCAAGGAACGCATACTGTGAAACTCATTTGAACCTGACACTGAGTCTGACTCTTCGGACACATGGACACTCTTGTGCAATACTGCGTGCGAGAACTTTGTTTTGAGGGCGACTACGGTATGAGCACACTCGTGGCTGGCTGGTTATTTTCTGGGAGATACTCAGTGAATTATCCTCCCGTGTTCGATTCGTGCTTAGGCTGTTCCATTTCTCGATTTAAGACTATTGTTCAAGAGCACTACGACGCACAAAATATTAGCACCTCCGACCAGCTGATCGACGATAATTTTATTCAGTATATATCCTCCCTTGTAATACGTACTGGACAGGTCTCCATAGGCCTCTGTCCTCCTCAAGTTCCGCAAGTCTTCGTTGCTCCCAATCCGATGACCTCCGCCAGAAAGCGTAAGAGGAATAAATCTATTGATTCGGAAGAAAACCAGGACGAAGGCTCCTCTCAGAGCACCTGCCCATTGCAGCCAATCGGTGGGGATGGAAAGTCCGCGCCTTTATTAGACCTCTGTACTGCGTATGACTCTACTCTGCGCATTGCAGCCAACCCTTCAACAATTTTCCGGACTTTGACAGGATCTCATGCGAGAGTCAGTGGATGCTTATGGAATGTGTTTGGATGTTGACAACTAATTTAATCGCGGAGTAGCCCTCGAAGATGACAGACATGGCATACACGGTGCTCAAGCTGGTTGCTTGCGGTCGAAACGAAGGCTGTACGGTTGATGAGATGGCCAAAACCGCCAAATACTCATCCGGATCGATGTTCCACCTTGTCAAATCCCTGGAGGAACTCGAACTAGTGTCAGTCATCATTTGTGTTGAATCGCTTATTTCAATTGATGCCACTTCCCTCGTCCCATCAGGCACAAGATCCGCAGTTCTGGGATTTCCAAGAATCGTGTTGTTCATCGCTACTTTTGGGAACATAGCGAAGTGTGGCAAAAAATGGTTGCTGAGGAGAGACAACTACAGTCTATCGCGATAGAAGTTCAGAGCGGCCCTTCTCAGAACGAACTTGCCATTGCCTCCGCCGTTTATGGGACCCACGAAGAGGAGCTGGTGGATGAAGAGGAAAAATCCCAACATGATATCGATGAAGCTGTCAAAGAGGCTCAATCCTTGGAATTTGAGCCTTTGGATCCTCTGACACTCGGAAGCTTCCCATTAGTTGCTGCGCGTGTCAAAAAGTTGCTGGGAAACTGTGCCAACAACACTCATGCTTACACAAATGCATTGCTCGCCATTGTAGGTACACTCCCCTTCAGGTGGAGCAACTAATGGCGTATTGCACCACTTCAGGGATGTCAGAACCCTACTCGCGCGGATCGACGACTTTTCCGGCGCCAAATCATTAACATGGAACGCCGCGGGCTTATTGAACGAGTGTTTGTGCCGTCAAAAAAGGTTCGAAATAAGATGATCATTTGCATTCGCCCCACCGTAGGTGGGCAACTTGTCCAGGGAAGATCCCATAAAGGTGAGAAATGCGGTGTCACGGGGGACCCTGACATATCACTTAATTCTAGATGAGGTTCCGGAGACGTTGGCAAAGTGGAATGTCACTATTCATCGCCAGCTAACTGAAATTGCGGATACTTTATCCCAACGTGGTAAGACGCACAATGTACGACCCGTCCCACCCTTTGCTCTCTCTCGCGGGCTCACAACCTACTAGGAAATGACGGCGCTCCTCGGTCAGTTCGATGTGCGTACAATCGAACATCTCATGAAGAAGAATGAGGAACATCCAGTGCCCCATCATCTCCGCCATTTCGCTATCGTCTCCGAAGTCATGCATTATGGGCGCGAATGCCGCACGGAATACTGGACAAAATCGGTTCTTCAGCGCTCACAACTTGATCCAAATGCTGTCACTGAGAAACTCAGAAATATTTTGGCTGAGGACTTGTCTGACGCGGCAAGTTTTGGAGAATTCCTCGAAGAAGAATTTTACGATGGGGATGTTGACACCCTGGCAACATACGTCGACAATTTCTGTCGCCCCACAATGAAGCGAGATCGTAGGACCAGTCTTAAAGCAGATGGGACTCCTCGTAATCGGAATCCAATACTGCCCGATGGGACTGTCAAGAAAGGCCGCCCACGAAAGGAGTGGAGTGTGCCAGAAAAGAAGACTAACGCTATTCGAAATATTCCATCAGTGGCACCAAAGAAACATGGCAGGCCACCAAAGGACAGGAATTTGGCGCAGGATCCTCAGAACCCACCTGCCGCTACGCATGAAACAACACGAGGCGGAGATCTAACCTTAGGTCGGGGCAGACGAAACAGAGCCGCGAGACAGAACCCAGAAAGAGTGACTGAGGCGGACAATTCTTCTGCCGGTGTTGGCAGTATGGGGGTTTCTCCATCCCAAATTTCAACGAAGGGACAGGATAAGCTCAGTGGTAGACCGCCTAAAGTCAAGGACCCAGAGGGTACTTCCAATAATGGAAATCCTGTCAATTCGACGTTAATTGGTGGTGGCTTTCCCGAACAATCGATTCTTATCAATGACCAACGTCCTGGGATAATCGAGGACCCTATGTTGAAATTAGTGTGTATCTCATTTAGTTCTCGACAGGTGAAGTGTTCAACAGTCATTCACAGACGAGGAAAGCCACAAAGCGTCCTGCGATAGCAGGTTTATCTGAAAAAAATCCAACTAAACGTCGTAAGACGACAAATGTTGAATCTGGGGTTTCTCGTCCCCCTCAAACAGTGCGTCCCCATCCGCAGATCAGCACAACCCGAAAGCAACCAAAGCGCACTCTCGGAAAGGTGAGTCTCCCAGCAGTCAGCTGTGGCGCCTTCCTGACATGGTTTCAACACCCAGCACCCAGGGATGCCAATCTTACGGCTTTGCGTCGACAGGAAGAACTCCTGACAGTTCTTCAGGATCTTGGGGGATCGCACATTTGTCGGAGAATCGAATATACGAACAGTTCCAAAAGGTCATCAAAAGGAGGATCGCGGATGGCGTAGTCACGAGCACTCCGGAAGGGATGTCTTTAGATCCGCGGACCCTGAGTAAGACAATGAACAGTCTCAGCGACCGAGGGCGAGTTGTTCTGAAACGAGTGGTCTTACCGACCAAGAGAGGCACTACCGACAAATTCACAATTGTCCATCTAATCAGCACAGAGCTTGAAGATGTCAACAAATTTATCACTTCCCTTGGAAGTTCATCTCACCCAAGTCAACCCGCCCTTCCGAGATTAGGTACTTCTATTGACTACGACGAAACCAAAATTAGTCACGATGGAACAAAGGAAAAATCCGAGTCGATGCTAAAAGCAATCAGAGATGGAACTAGCGATCCTCGAAAAATACGCCAAGATATCTTTGGCGAGCGTCGTGTCATCGATCAAAGCTTAGGATTCCTCGTGGGCCGATTCGCTCGCGCTCGCGAATTACATCTATTCGTGTCTAATCAGATAGACTTGTTGGGGGCCGGAGGAAATGCACTTCACATCGTGTCCGCTAATCCTCCCGTTTTTTCCACTCGTTATTTATGGGAAGGCATCCCAATTGGGACTTATTGTGCGCTGGTACCACCTTCCAAGGTTCACGACGAAGTGGTTGCATTTATGGCCGACCCTCAGCATAAGTGGACTCCGTGTTCAGAGGTTTCCCCGAGTGTTACGCGGCTTCTCGGAATCGGGAACAGCAAATGCCGAAAATACATCACGGACACGCTTGGTCGACTGAGAGAACTTGGCGTTGTCACCCCCCTCGTTGCGTCTAGCTCGGCGGAGCCCTTCATTACCACTCCGAACTCCTCCCAACCCACTTCTTTTGATGTGGAACCAGATACTTCGGGGTTCATCTCTTATTGGACATTCACTCCTTCGGCTCCCATTTGGCTTTTCAGAGATGCTGAAAACGGCTCCCCGCACAAATTAGATCAACCAATGCGAACCATGGAACAAAGGACGCAGTACTGGCAATTATTGTATGATGCCTCTATTTCCTCATCCCCAGCCCCAACACGCCCCATCTCCTTGCCTCGTGCCCTCTTCCAAGGCGATCCTTCTATTGCTTTCCATATTCGACGGCCAATCTCGTGGAGCGCTTCCTATGTGCTGGCGAAATTGCAGCGCGATTTCCTTTCGTCGTGCTTGGATATCAATACTTGTGCGTATGATGAGTCTGATCTTACCTTCTGGAAAGAGATGACCGGGGCACCGCTGTACGCCATCAACTCTTTCATGGAGGAGGAGCAGAGGAGGTTGCGGAACGAAAAACAGCGATTACTTGGTCAGACTAAACCTCGTCGTGAGCCGGGTAAGGTCTTGTCCCTGAAGATTGCCGAGACGAAACAGCGGTTGGAGAAGGAATGGGAGGAACTGTTAGATTCAATATATCGAGGGCCGATCCCTGATGAAAAACGAAGAAGCTTAACACAGTGGCGCGAGGCCTTTACCAACTCTGGGGGGCTTTCTGGCTTGAAGAGGAATACATCGATCGTCAGAGGAATCGAGAATGTTCTCAACATCAACAAACCTCTGGTCATGAAGGAGCTGATAACTAAATTCAAGTCTCGCCAAACCATCCGGCCCCTACTTCGAAAAGGTCCGGCTCAGAAAAAGGAAGAAAGAAGAGGTGCGAGATCAGATTAATCCAGCATGTCTTACAGTGGCCTCAGTCTCACTCACAGAAGAGAACACTAGCGCAGTTCCGAAGGCTCGACGACGTTTCGGTTGGAACGACGACTTCGACGAGCTCGCTCGAGACGCTGGCGCCATCATCAGAGCTCGCTGCCGCCGCCTCTCGAAACCAGTTTGGGGAGCACTCTCACAGGTATTTCCTACTATCTCTCGTCACAGTGCACGTATGCGCGTTTCCAAAGTCCTTGGAGGAGGACATGCTGCGTACGCCAAGAGGCTGGAAGCTCAATGGATGGACCTGTGGTTGAAGTTTCGTGGATCGACAGACCTTCCTGATGACCATCCCGATGACCCCGTAAATTTTGACTTGCTAACGCATGTCGACTTCTTAAGAAGATACATAGACAAGGGTAAACTGTAGGTTTCGCTACTGCTCAGTTTGTACCCATTGTTAACCCAGTGTCTGGGACGTAGTCGGGCCGGAGTTATTGACCGAGAGACCAAGCTGTTCGGTGCAACACTTCCGAAAAGCATTTGCCTGATTGCCCAGCGGTTCGGATACACGGACGATTCCCGATCTTATGATCCAAAGTTCGATTACTTCCTCACCACCGTTGGAGATGAAGTTCGTGAAAACGCTCTTTGTTCCGACCCATTCGTCATGAGGTCTGCCAGCGATGCCCCTTCTACAGGGGGTCCGAGAATCAGGGGGCTTACTCAGGCAGCAATCAAGGCGAGACTCTGTGAGCTGGGGCCGAAACCGATAGATCTGATCCGCAATCCTAGATGACTGTATCCACACCCGAGAACATTTACGACGATAAACTTGCAGTGGCACTCCTACGACAGCTTGGGGACACAGAAGTTGCCGAAGCTAACGAAGCTCTTCGTACGGAAGATGTTCTCGCACTCTCCAATCATGACCCATCACACCCTAAGCCGGGGCGCGGATACCGTTATCACGACGCGTACGCAATATTTTTCCATTTGTGTGGACAAATTTTTATGTTAGTATAGAATGAGTTCGGCAATTTTTGGTGTATTCCCCAATAAGGTGTATCGGGACGCCATCGTGTTGGAAGAAGATTTGCTTGCAAATGATGAAAATAGCTGGAATGAATGGCCCTTGCTTGCCTCTGACGGCACCACTGCTGCATTGTTAGGTTTGGTTTCCGATGAAAAGGTGAGCCTCATTCGTTTGATTCGTGGAAGTCCATGAGAAATCTCATATACCGCCGTAGGTCGAGCTTGAGGTGGAACCCCCTTCGCTTGAAGAAATCAAGGATATGGTGGCGGGAAACAGCAAGAAAATTGGTTCGCAACCGCAAGGATCACAACCTTCATTTGAGTTAACATTTGAAATAGATGATGACCACATTGAACCGATGCTTACCTATCGGGTCAGTGAGGACACTCACGATCCGTCCTTCTCTGTATCGCCCAGCGTGTCACCAGCTTACAAGACCTCGGAGTTGCCGTCTATAGGGAACCCGACTGGCGCCTTAGGGCATAGCATAACATTTGATGCTGCATGTGGGCCTCATCCATGCGTTGCCAAGGCTGCTGTGGACTGTGAAGCCTGCATATTACGCTCTTCGGAAAGGTTGTTTGCCAACTCAGCATTATCTGACGAGCTCCATCAGGTATTGGATGCTGTGAGGGATGCAGGAGAAGCTGGAATCTCGAAAGAGAATCTACTTGTTTGTTTTCTCGATCATACACTTAACTTTGCTAATTTTTTTTTTGCAGGCTCAAGTACAGGTCCCACGAGAATTGGTCGTGAGTTGCATGAAAATGCTAACCAGTACTGCGAAACCTCTTGCATTTTGGGCAGGATATTGCTGCCCAGCTGTCCTTGTCGCGTCCCAGCACCTTCCCGCTTGGTCCGTTCGGATCCCGAGTCCCATTGTCTGTGACACCTCCGATCCCCAGGGCGGGGTCAACCCAGGGATCGGCGGAAACCAGAACAGGTTCATAAATGTGTTCCCCCGACGATGGAAGGATATACGTGGGCAAACTCTCCAGAACCTGTGGGATGCAGCGCTAAAGGCGGTGATGAGTCACATCTGGCTCCGACCTGGAGTTTCCGAGGCATGATAGCCATTCATTCTAAGAGGCATAATCCTGATGATGTACCTTTCGTACAGATGGACCTCTTCTCCAGGCTTAAAGGTGTCTATGATGAACCAGAAATTCGGGATGTATTGAAAACTCTCCTAAACGATGGGTTCATCAGGCGACAATTTGATGATGACCTCGATTCGAAAATTCTTGGGCTCAATTCAGACCTGGAAGTAGGCATCGGCAGTCAACACGAATCACAAAACACATACTGGTCACCAGGTAACCTCTTACCGTGGTATCGGATCTCTGCGTAGAGCAGCTTTGTGCGCTTTTCGTTATCTCTCCATTACATGTTTGGGCGTTCACCTTATCATTTTCCACTGGTCCCAGCTATTGTTTGATTGGCGCATGGATAATAACATAGATGAGGGACGCTATCATGCTATTCTGTACCCTCTGCAGGAGTTGGCTCGAGATTTTGTGTCGGAGTGTTCGGGCCTAAGGGATCCAGCTTCAGCTGATTAAGTGCCCGAGGTTCCGCGTATGCTTGGCCATTACCCAGTCAACATTATCATCAAATATCGGCGTGAAATCACGAAAGTGGTGCCGACGCCCAGAGTTTGACTGTTGATCAGACGTCAAATAGCGAAGTTCAGGTGCGCCAGATCCTACTGAGTCATTCGCGCGAGCGTGCGGTCGGGTAAGGCCAATGATCACAAGATTGCATGGTAGTAAAACACGAAAGCTGCGAGAAACGCCAGGGTTCCTGGCGGCCACTAATTGACAGTATTGACTCTGACAATGCTCCGGCCTCACGGCTGATGTGTGCGGATAGCAATCAGCATGTCATGCGGCGAATGCGAGGTGCACGCAGCAGATGCAGCGACAGCGGATACAATGCGCCGATAAAAGAGACGCGGGTTATAGGGCTCGAGCGTAGGCAGGTTATAGGCAGGTTACTAGCCTCTATTGGAATAGAGCTCGAGCGCCAGCTCCGCCAGCCTTATTTGGTCTCGGACCAAATTGTACAATGAGTTTAATTATTTCGATTGCCTGATTTACTGTCGACGGCGGGTTTCTTTCGCTGGGGCAACAACAGGCGTGTTCAGTTAGATCAGAGCTTGGAGGCCCACAGGGGAGTGAGTGAACAAGCCGTGCAGACAGTTTTTTCAACATAACGTATCACAGATCTCTTGTACAATCAGTCTTCAACTTTTCATCAAAAATGTCGTGACATGGGTTGAGGCGTTGCTCGTCATCAGATCCATTGAAGACTCCATCATTGAGCTATGCCAAAATCCGCTGATGCCACGGTCAACCAAAATCCCGGATGGTTTAGTGATTGCCGTTAGTACTTTCGTTTTGAGTAGTTAGGGAAGGTTTCACTTGAGAATGAGGATAACCCTGAATTCCGCCTGGATTCGCACCATGTCCTGGTGGGAACCGCTCACCCGTCATAGTTCCCTAGCAGCAGAGACAAGTGAAAATTTCCGTATTAATCAGGGCCGTTGGACTTACAGTAATCGGCGTTGAGCCCTCGCCGCTTTCTCGATTGATCTGATCGTTGTGACTACAGCACACTTTGAAATCACATCCTGTGTGTGCAGTCTGAAGGGATTGAAAGCCCTTCAGATAATCCGCCTGGCAGATAAAGACAAAGACTTGGTCAATATTCGGCTTACCAGCTCCTTCGAAAGGCACTGTTGACATGGGACTCCTGACGAAGACATGATGTGTTCACCAGAAATATCCCTGTGAAAGAGAGAAGGGTGGCAATCCCCCCCTCCCCTTGATCTAGATCAATTTCAATGAGCATGTGCATAATACACTATTGGACACGACTTGAAGGAATGCCAAGATGCGCTTTCCATGGAAGGGCCCAATAATTGGGCTGGCCATTCAAGATCCCACGTTATTTGTTTGGAAGAAGCTGTATTAGAGAGGTCTATCGTTGGGCATTTCCCCCTTTACTCGGGCCTTTGGACGATGACGACGCGCAGTAGGGCACCCGGAAACGTGAACCAGGACTTGCGCAGTCAGCATCATCCTGGGTAGGAAATGGTGCAATGTTTTCATCAAATTCGACTCAGCAGCGGTTCGTACGTTCTGGACGGCGTGGATGCTGCTACTATGTTGCAACCCGATTAAGAGACCATAGGATCTCCAGCGCACAGTGACCAGGCCACCTCAGCCGAGTATGATATTTCGGGTATGGCTCACCTCTTAAGTACTTCTGAGTTGGGACGTCTGTGGTTGTTTCCAAATGAACGTGCGAATTCTCTCCAGCACCCGAGACCCAATAGGGTTGTGATCAGCCGAACTGAAAAGACCAATCGGTAGGCGACGCGCGCAAGGTGATTGGGATCCATGGAAGGTATTATTACTCCGTTTCAGCAAGACTCAGTGTCATTCACAGATGTCGCCATAGACGAGAACGATTCCCTGTCTTAAGGCTGGTCACCTGCCTATCCCTGTCTGCGCTCTGGCCCAAGATGCCCCTGCTATCCAGAAGGCAATGTAAGGGGCACTGGCACCTCACAAACGAGGCTAGCTGATCCCGACAAGCACGACTTCCATAGAGGCTGGGGCTCACGAAGTTGCGGGTAAACATCGGAAATTCGGAAAAAGCCGACTAGGAGTTCGTGAACTGCACCGTTTAAACATACAAGGCCCTTAAGGCCCAGCCCTGGGAAGACACAAAAGAAAGACAGCTAACCCCAAGAAAGAAAGAAGTTGATGAGAAGCGACTTATCGTAAAACGATCAACAGTCACCCAACCAAAAAACCAAAGATACAACAAAAGGACGCGCAAAAACCCCACATGACGTACACCTACGGTACGACAGCACACACTTCATGCCCTAATATGCCACCCATCCCCCTTCCGTTTCGTCCTCCCAAGTCCACCAAATCCCTCCCTAACACAAAGCCAAAGTCCCGTCGAACTGACCACATCCTTTATATCTTCCGCAGTGAGCAAAACCTCTGTACTCACGTCCACTCCTCCCCCTTCCTTCCCATCACTGACTGTCACATCAGCTGCACGCATTATCGATCCATCAGGTGCTAACGTCCTGGGTAAAAATCGAGCACCCACTCCTGACTCATATCGCCGCAGTGCGATGGGAATAGGTGATGTTTGGGAGTCTGAATAAGGCGCGGAGAATGAAGCAGTTGAATTGATGGAATGAAGGTAAGATAGGGATGAGGAAGCGTTGGGCGTGATGGCTACGTCAGGTAGGGGGAACGGCAGTTTGAATTGGCCGAGGATTTTAGGATGATGAGGTGTAGGTACTAGTGAGGCGAGTTTGAATCGAATTCGACCATCAGTGGGGAGCGGTGGAAGATCATTATCGTCTCCAGATGACGGATTGGGGTCGGAGGCAGATAGTCGTCGTTGTTGCTGCAAAAGAGCACGTTCTTTTGCCTCTTGCTCGGTAAGGGGGGAAGGTGAGACGGGTAAATGTGCAACGTGCACGTCCATGGGGTTTCTGAGTCTTCCGGATCTGAATCTGCACCTCCATCGTCTGCGTCTGTCATTCCCGTATCGTCGTCCCGACTGATCGTAGGAGACCGTCGCCGAGACGGTGATCGTTCGCCTCCATCGCCACCTTGTGTCAAGGTCAGGCCTAACTCAGCCGACTTAGGAGATCGTTGCACAACATTACTGTGCAACGACGCCCTCGAATGATTCGAGTACGTCGAGGACATCGTTTCAATATCCCTATTCCTATCCTCCCCAGTCGCAGGAGGCAACAGTCCATTTTCGTTCTCAACGAACGAAGATCGCCGTGGGGGATTGGGACTTTTGAAATTCAACATGACTTGTCGCTCTCTCTCCTTCCCTCTGGACGATGCACTTTTCCCCCTAGACCATTCGAACCGAACTTCAATGTCTCCCGTCGACGAGGTATCAACGGAGTCTTTCCCGTGCTTCTTTTCATGGCTCTCCAATAAGTTCAAATTCAACCCATGGAACCCAACAGCTAAAGCTTTCAGGAGGCTATCTGGATTGAGTTGTTTTTCTTTAGCCCATTTACGTAGGCACCAGATGTAGTGAGCTGGACGTCCCGTTGGGTGCGCTGAATGACTGGAATGCAGAGCAGCCTGTAATCCAAGAACAGGGGGTTGGAGGATAGGTTCATGAGGCTGAGAGTGCGAAGAGGATACATGTCCTGATCGACCGGAGAAGACACTAGGCTGGGGTGACAGCGGGACAGAGAGCGCACCGATACGCGCCGAGAAACGTTTGCTTCGGGAAGAAAACTCTGATGATGAGGGCTCAGGTGATGCGGGTTGAGATTTGTCATCATCCCCTCCATTCCTGCTATTCTTTTTAAACATTTTTCCGAAAAGTTTCTTTGCAGGGTTCGCGGAAGGCGGGGGTGAAGTTTGCATAGGAGGTGGAAGATCCTTCAGATGAACGCTCGGTGATTTCTCATTGATGCTGGAGCGTTTACCCGGTCCCGGGAGTTCAAATGCGGAAGGAGAATTGCGCACAAACAGATCGGTGCTAAGCGCGTTCCCGCCTGACAGAAGAGTAGCGTTTCGCTCGAGAGCACCAGGTTCTTCGGATGGAGCCATGGATGGAGTTCTCGAGACCCGTTGCCGATACGAACTCCATACCTCCACAGGCTCCCAAGTACCTACACGTATAACCTCAAGCCCACGTTTCTGGAATTTTGCGACCTTGGCATCTGTCCCGGCATCACAAATGTAATTTGGCATGACATTATGAGCAGAAAGGTTGTATAGGGGCACAATGCGTCGTGGTGCATTTCCCCCTATCGTAGACGAGGTGGACGCGAACGAATTGACGGAAGACGCGTGAGCAGTTGAAGCGTAAAATCCAGCGGAACGATCGGAGTTGTTGGATCGTATGGATGCAACGCGTTTAAGATCATGCGACGGGGGTGTAGGGGTTGGATATGATGGGCCAAAAACAGCAGTGGTTGGTGATGGGGAGGATGTCCGCTGAGCTTGAGGATCAATACTGGCATTATAATACTCGCCAGATTGTTGGGAAGCTAAAGAAGCGGAGCGTGATGTGTTGTCTTTCAGTCTTGGCGGCACGAGTTGAATTTGTAAGTTAAGGGGGTGATTATTTTTCGCTGGTGGGGGTCGTACGATGATGTACGTCTGATGGCATGCGTGGGACCATGGAGGAAAGATTTGACCACCAGTCGGGCATCTAAGGTCGAGAGACCGTGCTCACCTCATTCAAAGGTTTCTCTGACCTGGGCCGACGTGAACGGGGCGCACTTCTCTCTCCTGTAGAGGTAGGCGGCCGAGACTGAGCAGAAGATAGTGGACTTGGTGTTGTTAGGGGTGTGACGGCCGGCTGTGCTTCAACATAAGTCGACATTGGACTGGCATCAGTGTTGCTCTGATCATCGCCCTCGGTGGGTTTACTGGTGGAGTCCTTCCCCCTCTCGAGTTGCAACATGCCTGCTGGTAGTAAAGAGGAGATGGCAGCAAACATGGTGGATTGAAGACTTGTACGCGAAAGCACTGGGAGTTTTAATTGTGAGCCGAGGGGACGGGGGCCGAAGCATGCCAATGCTTATATAAATGCAGTTGCCGCGCGCGGCACCCAGGGAGTACGTACGCAAATATTTTGATCTCGCTCTTAGGATGTGTTGCGCCGCAGGAGAAAGTCCATCAGACAATGTTAAGTTTCAGAGTGTCACGCTCAACGAAGGACTCGTCACAACGCTCTTCTCATGCATCGAGTACTACATGTACACTTTTTGGAAGAATTTCATTTTTAAAACTATCTTCAGTGTTTGTAATGTATTTTCTCTCTTATGGATAGATGCTTAGCAACCCATGCATTGTGGTTCAAGCGCTCGTCACCGGCGCTGATTGAAATCGTGACCGAAGAGCGTCGCGCTATTGCGGAAGATGACCTGACCAATGGATCGTTTGCCAAGAGATTGTTCATAGTTACAGTTTCATTGAGACCAGGTTCACATACTTGTGTATATATTGTTGAACTCAGCCTAGAAGTTGGCCCCTCCGCTGTCTTTCTCGTTCTGCTCGTCGTAGGTCCGGCCGTTTGTCATGGTGTATTAAATGTGCCTTGGTCCCTTGCAGTCACGCGCGCAACACGGGTTCCGCGTGTGAAGGTAGGGCAACGGATGTTCGGCCACGCTCTTCGCAAGCGTACGTTGGGCTTGGTCCGGCGCAAAATGACCCTTTCTGCCAGGTGGTAGAGACGGGTGCAAGCTGAGATACACTCGACAGAATTAAGAATGTGTGGCTCCTTGCCGCGGGGAAGACAGCAGCCAACGCACGACATCGCACGCGGTTTCCATGCATGCCCGCAACGACAATAGGCCGCGAAGGAACGAGTCCCGGTTGCTCTAGCTGCTAACAATCAAAAAATTATTATTATTATCATTCAATCATCATTCGCAGTGCTGACAGAAGCTGCATCACGAAGACCACAGCATTGGATGCCGAGCGCGCATCTCGGAGCCACGTTCCGCAATGGGTAAATGAGATGGAAACGATGATCGCCATGGTTGACCGGGAATCTCCACCGGTCACTATTCATCTAAGCGCCCAACGAACCCGTCACCACTTCCGCGGATGTACAACATGGGTGATATCAGTCATGCCATCCTCAGAGTCACATCGATGGGTTGGGTTCTTTCCTTTGATTGTTCAATGACACCGTGTTGACCACGAACCCCTTTCCTAAAATGGGCGATCCGGAAATGGTGTTGAGTCAAATTAAATACAGATCACCCAAAAACAGTCATACAAATTAACCACCCTGTTGTTGACTGTGACCCATCCGCCACTGCTCTAAGACCGCTCACGCACACATTCACTTACATCCCCTCTAGCCATGGGAAAGGGTGGCAAGAGGAACACTCAGCGCCCGCCACGTTCGTACCTTGCTCTTGATTCAAGCTCCGTTGACCTCATCTCACGCCCAAACTCCCGTCCACTCACGTTCTAAAAACAACTACAGCGCGCTCACGTACGAGGCAGAATAAGCCAAAGGTTAAGTGTCCATGATCACTGCTCCATCAATGAGAGGTGAATCAGCTTCACTGACATGAGTTCATCCCTGGCATTTCAATATCAGCTGACGGACCCGGATCGTACTGAGGTCGAACTTGGTGCCCAACTAGCCACCCTTGGTCTTGCGCTACAAAATACGATTGGTGATGGCAACTGTCTCTTTCGTGCTCTCTCAGATCAGCTATATGGAACAGAGGGGTATCATCTCCCTCTCAGAGCCGAGGTCACCAATTGGATGGCTGCTCATCCGGACCGCTACGCTGGATTCGTAGAGGATGACCGTGGGTTCGATGAACATCTTATATGTATGCGACAACCTGGTAAGCCCGCTCTCTCCACTACACGTTTCTCAACGCCGACTCTCACTGCCTTCTCCGGCATATCCATTTATTTCTCCGCTCATGTGATGGGACTTAATAACAATAATATCTACAACAAACAGGCACATATGGGGGCCACCTTGAACTCAGCGCGTTTGCTCATCTCAAACGCAAGAATGTCAAGGTTATTCAGCCTGGATTGGTGTATGTGATTGAGTGGAACACGGGCGCTCCGCTCAGCCCGGTGGATCGCGCTTTTACTGGGAGCGAACAAGAGCTTCACCCCCCGCCCTCACCGAGTTTAGAAAGGGAGCATCGTCGTGTTAGACGCGAAAAGTTACGAGAAGGCAAAGAGAAGGACATAGATTCTCATCCATCTCTGGGTGACACTGTTTATGTTGCGTAAGTTCCTCACATTGTATTCGTCATTGAATCATAACAGCGCTAACGCCACATGGATTGGAAACATATTTAGATACCATGACTGGGAACATTTCTCGTCCGTGCGTACTGTATCTGGACAACTCCCACTTCAAGCGATGGCGCCCACGACCACCATCCCAGCAGGGCCGGATGCTGGTCCATTACCGCAACCGTCAGTTGCACCAGCCACCGCAACAATAAGCCTAGAAACACCCCCATTGCGTGCGAGACAATTACGAGGCCGACCGCGAAAACAGCCCCAATCAGCATTAACTCCCATTCCTGCAACCCTTGATACCGCCGTGCCACCCTCGACAATCATCACTGCCCCAACACCCACCGCTCCTTCCACAGTTCCCCTTCCTCGCTCGCTCACCCCATCTACAAACTCCTCAGCAGACGACGCCAACTCCGCCTCTTCAACAACCCTATCACAATCCACTGCTACTTCATCCATTGCACCTCTTACACCATCTGACTCTGCTAGCGCCCTCCACGTTCATTTGCATGATTCTAATGCTAAAGGACGATCACCAAAACGATCATTAGAATCGATGGATGAAGCACCAAGTGACGGGAGCGATCCGCGAGGTGCAAAACGTCGTGCGGGTGGTTTGTCGGGTCTCCGATCAACATTAAATGCACCGAGGGGAGGAGATAGTGTCGTCACACCACCTCTTTCCTCTTCAACCACTACACCTGGATCATCCCATCCTCCTCCTTCCAGGGGGAGTTCGATAGGTGCAGAGATGGAAGAAGATGAGGAGTCTTCAGAACTTTCGTCTTTGGAGGATGTCGAGGAGATGTTACAAGGAGGTGAGAGGGAGAGTAGTACTATTTCCCCTGGGTCTAAGCCCCCATCCACTTCCTTATCGTCCCCTTCGACACCTTCAAAATTACCGACGAAGAAGGTAGCGGGAAGGCGAGTAAAGAAGGGGAAAGTTGATTTATTAAGCGGGGACGTGGACCCGGCGAAGCTGACGAGAAGACAGAGGAAACAGTTCGGGTTACCGAAACCTCGGTTGAAGAGGGTTATATTGACTGTAAATGGAAAGAGACCTTCTGAGGCTGGACCGAAACCTGGGGAGTCAAACGGCGCGGGTGCAATTGGTGAAGTGCAAGCGGAGGCCGAGCATGGGTGGATGAAGAACGGGGCCGGGCGATTAGATGTGAGAGGGTTTAGGGAACTCAAGATATGATCTCGCATGGCGTGGTTCAGCATACGTTGAAGAACATTACGATGGGGAGGTTCTCGGAAGGTAAGGGGTAACAAGCCCGCCAAGAAAGGTGTGCTAGTTAGCTGTCCATTCGACTCAGCCTCTTTGCTGCAATCAGGGTTATGACTGGCTTCGCGCGCTCATACCTCTTTGAGTTTCTATCTTGTTGTCGTATTGTGCATCCTTTGACTCTTTTGTCTTTAATGCATCATCAACGTCCACTTTAGTAGATCACCTCCGACTCATGCATCATCATTGTGACTGCCACCTTACGTTTTGTATTCGTAGCTCATCATCCCGTTTCCTTCAGCAGGTCCCCTCTGACTTTTCTCTGTTTCTCAAACCTCACTGATATGATATCATTCGTTATCGCGCCACACACCTTCTCATGCCCAATTCCCATTCCCGTTTACCCAATTCTAATACTCCCTACGTTCCGTCTGCATTCCATGCATGCTTTCCACACATCATGCATACGATCGCATTTTGTAAAGCCATTCCCAGAACTCATGGTCTTCATACATTCACGCGCGCGCCACCACGATTTTTTTCCCGGATCTTCTAGCTATTTCAGTTCTTTTGGCCTTTTTCCTCTCCCGCATCCTGGCCCAATACCACAAGATTACTATCAGACACACTGATATAATCAGTGATCAGGCCTCTGCTTTGCTTTTCGATAATTTCCTTCTTGCATGGGGCCAAGCTGAAGTGAACACTCGAGGATTATTGTTTTGTTTGGGAGCAATTGCATGTGTGCCGGCCAAACACGTGTTTCTCGCGGCAGGTTTCGACTGAGGAGCTTCAACCGGTCAACATAGGCCACTCCCCGTGGTTCTGGGGCATTCATCTCACGCCTTGTCACGATTAAGTCCACCCGATAACGATACGACCAAGACGTGACATTCTAATCTCTTGGCGATTGCCTTTTCCAATCATCCACCTTGCACTCTCTGTGAAGCCACCTTAGATGGCGGAAGATCTCCGGGCTGCTGATAGTGATACTCGCAATGATATGAAGGCCATAGTTCAACTCTCATTCGACGATGGTCTGCAGAAGAAGCTACTATTGCGAATCCCTCATGATATCCTAATCACGCTTTCTGCGAGGCCACGCAAATGGCTCTGTTATGCCACATATGCCATATGTGGCATCACAGGGGCCCTATTCTTTCATGATAACGACAAGCCTGCAGACTTGGACGGCGGTGTCGATGGCGAGGACCACTTTGTGTACCGGCTCTCTGGTGATCCCGCATTTGTGGATTGGGATGCGAGAGTTGGTACATATGATTGGGTACCCACCACACGCAAGTCCCCCACCTACTCGGAACTGCAGAAGTATTACGGTGGATGTCCATTCACAAAGATGGACAGTGAGGTTTGCGCAGGTTGTCATTTGATTCATCGTGCCAAAGGCTCTAATGTGTGTTTCACCGGGACTCGACACGCTCAAAGCCAGTATCACTGACAGTGTTCATGCAGTATCTGCGTGACATCCTGAGCGATCATCATGATCCAATTCAAGACATGGGCATTGATGATCCGAGAAATATGCTCTTGTTAGCCCCTCAGCTTCATTCGTACTTCAATGATAATTCAGTTGCATTTCTTCGGGTTCGTAAAGTATTTATTCTGCCCTGTTGCACCAGTGCTTACACAGAAGTAGACGCCAAACGAGTTCCTGAAGTCGAACGAAATTCCCGGAAGAGAGTCTGAAGAGCCCGATAAATACATTGTTACTCTCCAAGCCTTTACGGAAAGGGCTCGTACAGCTTTGCCTCATAATGCTTCATCAGGTATGACAGAAGGCTCAGGGTTGAGCCACCTTCCGTCTGATAGGCATATCCGCCCGGATATCGTACCGAATAATACCCTTCTTGATATCACTTATGCAGCTGCCTTGATTGTGCGGTGGGGCTCAAGGGATCTCAGGAAGTCGATGGACGAAAGTGCGGGCAAGTACTATGCTGGTGGGGCAATTAAACGAGGTGAAAATTTAAAAGGGGGCACGACGAAAGAGCAGCACAACGAAGAGCGAAATGGTAGGACGGCTCGACAAAATGGAGATGCACCTGCAAGCAGCAGTGCAACCCATAACAGTAACCTAACCAAATGGGAACAGGCCTGGGATGTTTGGGATACACTTCTGTGGATGCCATACATGTTGACAGGGATCTCACCCGAAGAAATCAAGGCAGAGCATGAAGAAAGCATGAAGAAGAGGGAGCAAGAAGAAGTGGAGCGTATTGGGTGGTGGTGGAAGGGAGTTAGTGAGGGACGACCGGAGGACGCGGTTGGATGTGGAAAAGAAGCTCCTGACTTCGACGCTGAGGACGAAAAGTCAGTAAGGCTTTGAGGAGGAATCCTCAGGAACGTTCACTTTATCTTCCACACATTCTACACTCTAGTTCTAATCACCCATGCGAACGCATAACGACAAAATTGCGTAAGGCCAGTGAAAACGGACAGAAGACCGTACAGATTAAAGACATGCGGATCGAATGATGGGCGGAAGAGCTACATACTAGGGGAATTGCATGGATAGTTTGTTGAGAATTGTTTCCCTGGTGAGAACGCTGAACTGATCCAGAAAAGGGAGGGAAGTTTAAAATGCAAATGAAAACTAGAAGCGGTGTTGAGGGCACACGTTCGAAAGTGGATAGGTGTCGAGTGATGCGGTGTGCCAGACCACCTTCAAGTCTCCGCGGAAATCATTAATATGCTGCCTCTAGCTATCAACAATGTCTCTTGGCCCGGGTCTATATATTCAGCGAGCAGTTGACGATCAAGATTGAAGCATTGCAGTTCGACTAGTTTTATAAAGTTGTTCCAGGAACCTATCAAGTTTTCACGCATTCAGATGTACTCCATCGATATTTTTCTTTCAATCAATTCTTTCTTTTCTTTTGCTTTCAAGCGGCTATGCATTCCCGCTCGCTATCGCCATCAATCCTCCAACTGCGGTGATAAACATTGAACTGAAATTGTGCCTTAGCGAGGACAGAGAAAGACGTGGATACATGTTCACCAAGCAAGCCAATTGCTACGAGACCTCTGAAGGCGACGCCTATCCGGGCACTAGAACACCCATCCACAATAACTACGCTTTCACACCAGCCTCAGCCAGACTCATTTCTAGCGCGAGTGCAAGTTCAGCGTCTTCCGCCTCCCGCGTTAAGGGCGCTAAAATAGGGATACTTCTATCATGAGACATGGCTCTTGGACGAACAACTAATGTCCGGTCGTGTTTGTCTTTTGCCGAAACCGGCTGAGTCAAATTGTGTCCCGCAAGGCTCGCGGTGAGAAGAGAAGGTCGAGCGCGAACGCCCCCCGACGCTGAATTGACTAGACTTGCTCCTCCGGAGGACGCCTTTGCTGCATACGAACCACCTTGCGCAATTGCAGCCGAGCTATTGGTGAAAATAGGCTCCACAGGTTGCACGTTCGCAGTGGATGCCGGTATAGCACAGGTAGGGAGCAAAGCAGGTGGCACGGGGGAGCAGACTACGGCACTCCAAGACCTTCCTGTACTACTTGACGGTGTTGCTTCAGGGGCAGGTGATGCGGAGACGGATGACGGTGCTACAGGCGGCCATCCTGAGGCCAATTCTAGCCCTGCAGCTTGATTGGCCGACATAGTTGATGGCCGCGGACGTGATGTGTGAGTATCTGTGGTGTTATCGATGGAGGCGATATTTGTCGTGCTGGAAGACTGAGCCATTGAGTCCCCATGATGTGGACTTAGGCACAAGAGGGATGCATCCACAATGAAGGAGCTCCCTGCCCCCGTGGGTTCGAGGCGCGTCCTCGGAGACACCATGATCTTTGGACTTCCAAAGCTCCTGGGAGAAAGAGAGCATGCCAAGATTGGAAAAGAAACTGATGACGGCGGTACACGAGCAGAAACAGGAGGGGATGGGATAGGAGTAGAAAGGTGAGGGGATTGTGAATGTGTAGCATCAGGAATTGATGAGAACGACACAGCCTCGGGAGTCGGATCTCCAAGAGACGGGATGGACTCGGAATTGTCGCAGCACGTCCCAGGGACGTCCAGGATATCGTCGCTGAAGGGTCCATCATCGCTTTCAATAGACTGGGTGAGCCTCTCGGCCACATTGGCACGAATCCTTGCTTCTTCTTCATCACGGCTCAGCATGAGGGCGTATTCAACTGCCTCGATCTCATCCAAGCCAAGCTCTTGCATGGTGCTCACTTGATCCCGCAATCGATTATGAGCCATCAGGGAGGTAGTGTGTTCATCGTCCAGCTCTTTGCGAGACTCAGCGATATCGTTTCTCAGTTCCATCTGTACTGTGAAACCCGAACATTATGAACTTCGAGGAAATCAAGGACAAGAGGAGAGGACTTACGGTGCCATTTCGCAGTCGCGTTATTCCCTCGTCTTCTTTTGGACTTCAGAGTAGACTTGGCTTCTGATTCCCCGAGCAAAGCCCGCCATGCTACCGCCCTATTTCCGATACTGGCCACAAGGACTTCGTGCCCAAAAATGATTTGGGACACCGCCAAATCTGGACCAGGTTGCGTGATGTGACTGTGGGGTTGAGTGCTTCGTTTAAGAGGCATGAAAGAACGAATGAGCTCAAACGTTGCTAGGTTCCAAAGACTGAGCCTGCCGCTCGAACTAAAAAGCAGGTCTAGTCTGAGTCAAACGCCACGGTGCACATGTGGATCACGAACCTCCCTGTCGCTATAGCGGTTTCACTCATTCCAATTGCTGTCACAGAGGCATCATTGTAAGCTTCCCATCGGTATCTTGCTTTTGTCACAGGATACGTGCATCTGTCTGAATCAGAGACTCCTATGCTATCCCAATCCCAGATGCTGACGAACCCCAAAGTGTCGCCGCCAACGACAAAGCTCCGCGGCTTGGGGCCTTGTTGCTCTGTAACACTGGTCGATATAGAAGTAGATAGGGCTAGTGATGGCGAAGCGATGGGGAAGTTAGGTGGGGTCGAAACATCTACACCCTTAGAAGATGCCATTACCAACATTTCAGACACTGAGTCGGGACGAGTGGGCGCATCCTGTTGCGTATGAGAGATCGGAACCAGGTTCGCGAAGAGAGTGATTGTACTGCTTGCTGAGATACCGGAAAACTTTGTGACATTACTGGACTGGACTGGATACGGCACGATGTCCTGAGCAACTATATCGTCTGCTGATCGGAAACTAATGGCAAAGCGATAGAAGCCAGGCTCCCCCGTGTACGACACGCCAAATCGTAACTCATCCGGCACGTGATACGAGCAGCCTTTAATTTGAGATTTTTGGAGAAAAAGACAATTAGGGACACCACGGTCGGCGGATAACATGGATACGGTTATGTCACTAGCAGCGGAAGGTCTTGTGAGACGGGTAGAACGAAGGAACCTGAACTCGAGCTTCGAAGTATCGAATGCGGTGAGTGAAACGGGGGTCACGGATGGCGTTGGAGCAGAACTGGGGCCACATGCCTTGACTCGCACATCCATTCCAGACCAGAGAGCGACGTCCCCGCACTGCAAAGCGGCGACGATATGGCCGGCAACAGCGTCGTAGGCTACCTTCTGAATTGCCAGTTGCGAGTCCCCGAGAGAAGCAAGGTGAGGTGTATCCCCAAGCTCGACAACAGAGCCAGTCCAAAGGCAAGTCATCGATTTGGACTCCCATAATTTGACTACGCCCATCCTGCATGCACTGACAAATGACAAAGAGTCATTTATTATTCCTCCCAGAATAACGCCTTCCTCTCCGAAAGCAACCGAAGATACAACGCCTGGATGCATGTCTTGCACGCGGCAGCGAACAAATTTTGCAGACCGTGCGCTCTTATCAAGACTCATGACTTTTGGGGCAGTCGTACATGCGATGCATCCATCAAAAAATCCCCAGACTACCCTTGGGGTCGACTGG
This sequence comes from Cantharellus anzutake, assembly GCF_015039405.1. Lineage (NCBI taxonomy): Eukaryota > Fungi > Basidiomycota > Agaricomycetes > Cantharellales > Hydnaceae > Cantharellus > Cantharellus anzutake. The sequence goes on along the minus strand of NW_024067121.1, from coordinate 89,241 downwards.
GACGAGGGGGCTGAAACACCTTGAGGCGAGGGGTACATCCCAATAACAGACACTCCTGGCGGGAATTCGGCATTAGGATTGCCAATTCCATTGAGCGATCCGTGAGTATCTAAATGACCCTTCAAGACTTTTCCTGAAAATGAACGTGCATTATTTCCAATATCAGAAGAATATTAGATGAATGGCGAACCCGTGAAAGGGATGCTCCGAGAAACTACACCATGCTCAAGGGAGGAGGTCAAAAGCGAAGCCCGGTCGTTCAAGAGCATCCTGATGCATAAAAACTGTGAGAGAGGAGCGGGCACACATAGAGGGCTAGTTACATAGACGATATAATCCCGTGATGTGGGGTATGGCTAATGGTGGGGGATCGTGAATCGCGCAAACGCCTTATTGACGCCAATGAAATAAATCATCCGAAGGTGAAACGGAACGCCACATGGGACCGCACCTTAATAAGGCCCATCGGGCAATGAACTCTTTCTTCCACGATGACTCGATCCGTCTAAGAAGTAAGGCCTTCCCCTTTGGATCATCGATCTCGGATTCAGGCTCGAGGCCAAGGAACTGGACCGAGAAAGCAATCTTCCACGTCCTGTCATTAGAAACATGCTCGAAAAGGGCACGATTGGCCATTGAAAGCGAATAAAAAGATTTGGGATCCAGAGTAGATGTGACATGCATGAGGCACTCTGAGGGAAGTGCAAGTAGAGCAGATTGATTTGTGTCATGGTGAGGTAATGTATCGGTTCCTTTAGTGCTGCAGAGTTGGATTGTTCTACGTGTCGATGATACTGTTCTGGAGGCCTTATGAGAGTGCTTGGGCATAAAACTGACTGAATGTAAAGCAACGCGATGAGGGCAAGCCGCTGGAGGTAGTCGCAATAACCACGTGATTCACTCAGATATAAAATTGACAACATTGGTACACGTGACCGGCCCGGGGCACAGCAAACAAACATGCGACTCATTCCCGGGTATTCTCCTAGCTCATACCATTTGCCAACTCTTAACTCACGACGCCAGCGCCTGAAGGTATATGTAAGTCTCTCCATACTCGACTCGCATTTTGCGGTTCTACGGTATTCTGGCACGCCGGCCTTGTATGATTTTACTACTATGCGGATCCCACCGAAAGCCCGGTGCACGCAATACTAGGCCTGGTCTCCTCACAAGGTGTAGGATTCATTGAAGGGTATTGCAATTCGTCATGGTCCGCCGAAAAGGGCGTGCTTTCCGCTCCGCATCTCTCTGCAGGACTCATAACTTTTTGGCCCATGGAATAACGTCTTCACCTAACGATTTGCTGAACCAACCAATATACCCTTGGACACCGAGTTTGCTGGGATGAGAGACCACCGGGAATATGAACATGTCACGTTCATTTCGTCACAAGTCGACTCATTGTGCTGCTTTCTCGAGTGCAGCGTACTCCCTCTCATCAGCTCCCCACCTCTCCCTCCCTTCCCTTTCGCTTCTCCCAGTAATGAGTCTCCTTAACATTGCCTTCTCTTCGTTTCCTAACTCCCCATCATCCGAATCCAAGTATGTGAGCAAGCACCTAACGACCTTCTCTTCAAAATCTAGATCGCCATCTACGCCTTCATCCCATCAACACCATGGGAATTGGATTTATCAGTGAAGATAGAAGTTCACGGACAACATCATGTTGCTTGAAAGCAGCACGAACTTCCCCGCTGGTGGTGGTTTCGGGAAAAGGAGTGTCATCTGGAAAGAGGGACGTCTGTAGTCCTGCCGTGTACGTTGATGAGCTGGTCCTGTTAGCGATGCCGCGGAGATCTGATGTATTGGATGAGGGGGCAGGCAACGAGTCGACATGTTTGGGTACATCTTGGAGTAGAAGTGTGGTAAGGAGAAAAGCAGCCTTCCTGCGGACTTGTATGCTTGAATCTGTGTATAATGTTAGCCCAACGGCTGTAGCTCTAGAATGGATAGTGATGCACCTTTTAGTGCGTTCTTGAGCACGTCCCATCCGCCGAGGCTTTCGAGCTTACGGACGGCCTCTGCATTGTGCTTCGTTGCGCCTGAGATTGTATAAAGTGCTTTGGCCCTTGTCTGAGGGCTAGCTACGGCGTCAGGTGAGGACAGCACGGATAGGACAGCTGGAAGTGGATCGCGAGATAGATACTGTTGAGGAATAAACACGCTACTCATGAACAAAGGATCATTTCGTTAATGCAACATAAATACCTCTTGTTGTGCTTTGGAATTGTTTTGAATTGCTGTCCCAAGGATCCAGAAGGAGTTCATCTTGATTTCATCCGGCTAAATTTTGATAAACCGATGAGCGTGTCCCACATTTTAAGGGGTGTTAGATCTGGATCACGCAAGCAGGGGGTTAGTTGAACGTCATGCAGCGAAGTGATTCAATCCCACTGTTAGCGTTGTCAATAGACTCTATGAGCTAAGAGAAAATGCGCGCCATGAGAAACTTGCCAATCCCTTCATGATAAACACCACATTTACCATCTCGAAGTTATCTAGTGCAGTAAGGCGATCATCGAGACTCCGGGATTCATCAGTAGCGACAGCTAAGTTTTCCTACTTGGAATATACATAATCAGAATCTACGTGCCCCAACGGCCCAAAGAAGCTAAGTGGGAGCAAGGCACCTTCATCTGTACCGCGTCTGGCTTTCCAAGTATGACATCGATGATCCCAGGATCTATTTTCTGGCCCGGCTGGACGGAAGGGGGAGGCCCCTGTGGATCGCTATGCGTCAGGCCCCATCGCAAAAGAGACTCCATTGACGCTGAGAGAGGCTTAACAATAAGAGAGAGGTGGTTGGTGGCAGTGCAAATCGTCGATCTCAGTTGCCAGGGCTCAGTCTTCGGCATAATAAGGACGCTGTATTTCACTTACTAATCAAAAATGAGCACATCCACATCAAAACCCACATCTCCCCCGGAAGACGATCTCGTCGACGCAATTCGTCCAATTCGCCAAGCTCACCCATCCTTAGGGGCCGCTAAACTTCTTGAGCTGTTGCTACAGTCCCACGGGGACTGGGCAGTTTCAGAGAAGCGCCTGAGGAAGGTGCTTCAGAAAACCGGTCTCATCACCTTGGCCAACTCGTCGCATCATGAAAGCGTTAGCCGCACTCCTGCAATCGGAGACGTGGGACCACCACATAACGAAGGGGATGTACAGTCTGCTCCTACGATTAATTCTGACGGAACAGAACAAGAGTTCCCATCTTGGAGTCTCAATGCACAAATGGACCCTACGAAATGGACTAAAACTGTTGACGTCAAAGTGATTAGCGACCAGAAGGGAAAAGGTCTGGTCGCCAGGGGACCAATAAATAGTGGAGAGCACATATGGGTCGAAGATCCATTTGTTTTTAGCCCGGAGTGGTACGCCTTACTTTGGCGCGATATCGGTCGACCCAAACCTAGTCCCATCTCTCTACACCTTCATTTCTAGGGAGCTGGAAAAGCTTCAATTATCCGGGCATGCATGCGCGTACTGCACAAAACCTGTCGCATCTTCGACAATGCAACCAGCATATTGCACTCGCTCTTGTGGTTCAGCATTCTGTAACCGGTTATGCAGTGCTCGGGGAGCGTCAGTGCATGCTTTTCTGTGTCCGATCCAGAACCCGGCATGCATTCCTTTCGTGCAGCACGTATGATTGTACTTATATTCGTGCATTTCAAGCTCTGAATCTTTACGTCTAGGTTCGCGCGCAGAAGTGGAAAGCTCCTTTGGCTTGGGCTCGCGTAACGGCATTACTCCTTTCCCTTGCTGCTAAAGCCTCAGACCCCTCGTCTTCGGCATCAAAGGACTTAGGGAATGCTTTATCCATCGTCCGTGGACTTGCAGCCCTGAGTCTGGAGAGGAGAGTTAAGGTACTTCCAGGATGGTACGTCTATTTTCCGTTTCCAATTAGTTGTCGTTTCATCTACATCGGACTGCTGCGCTGTAGGCAGGCTTCATATGACGACTCCTGCGCAATGTGGAGGAAAACACACACCCTCTTTGTGCAGGCTCTCTCTATTCCGCCCGATCCGAAGCACCTGAAAGCCCTGCAGAAGCTTCGCGGAAATGCGAGCAAGTACACAGGAATCAAAAGGCTCGAGGCCGAACTCTTCACCTGGGATGGCTTCATGGTTGGATTAGGAAAGATGGGCCTAAGCATGTGAATTATTCCACTTCCTTGAGTCTTTCTAATGTATTATCATCAACGCAGACATGGAAGCCTACGGCGGCATATATGCTCTGCACTCACACGTGAACCATTCCTGTGATCCTAACATTTCTGTCCGACATATTACAGCGAACCAAGTCTCTCGCATCACTATCATTTCCAGACGCGATATTACAAATGGAGAAGAACTCACTGCGACGTACGTAAACCCCAGTGGGGATTTATGGACCCGAAGGAGGGAGTTGAAAGAATGGGGGTTCGGAAATTGTATGTGTGATAGATGTAGAACGGAGGAAGAGGAGGCGAGAAGGAGAGGTGATTTCGAAAGTGAAGGTTCGGCAGCGAAAAAAGCTGAACTTGAGGACGAGTTGAGAGATTTCTTACGCATTTGAGAAGCTAACGGTATGCACACACTGAATATTTCTTTCTCAATCGCAAGTATTTCGAGGCGTTTATCAGCACCACTTCATGATATTACTGAGCCATGCAAAATAGAATCATTGTATTTTGTATAAAAGCGGCGTTGACATGTTGTGCTCAAAAGGCGGATACAGATGAAAAGGTATGTAATTACAGCTCTGAAATATGACGGTTTTAGAACGGTCTCGTCTGAATGGATAGGACTCGGCAGACTTACTCTGCATAGCAGCTATATCGGTACTCTGAACGTACTCATCAAATCCCTGGATTTCCTCTTGAAGCTCATCCAAAGAGATCAGTTCATCCTCTGTGCCATTTGAGCAAGGTGTTGCGAAGTCGATAAAAATGATCGCGCACCAATTACAAGAGTGAGCTGCAACTTCTTGATACCGTAACCAACGGCGACAAGCTTAGAAGATCCCCAGACCAGGCCTTCTTTCTGAATGGAGCGGACGGCTTTCTCCAGCTCAGCCATGTCAGTCTCGTCGTCCCAAGGCTTGACATCAAGAGTGACAACAGACTGTGAAGCAAGAATGAATGGCTAGAATGACTATCGGTCCCGTCCATCCAGAAACCCACCTTAGCAGCCACTTTCGGCTTGTGGGCCTTCTTTTCATTATAGGCAGCCAGTCGCTCTGCCCTGATACGCTCTGCCTCCTCATCTTCTTCCTAAAGAAATGTAACGATAAAGGTCAATTCGAGGCTTAGAAGTAAAACATACCTCATCCGATCCAAAAAGATCAATTTCCTCCTCTTCAGCGGCGGATTCTTTGGCGGGTGCAGAAGCACCTGCCCCTCCAAAAAGCGCAGCACAGCCGCTTTATTGCCAGGCAGGGTGTCATGCTCCTGCTCATACGAGGCTATGTGTTCGTACCAGCGAGATGCATGTGGATATTCGCTCGCAGGAGGCGCAGATTTTAAAGCCTTATATACGCCTACATCGGCCTGAGAGGGAGTATAGCTGGGCAAATGAACACGTTCAATTCCAATCGATCGCCAGGGACTCTTAATCCAAAGTTGCTACTCACCCCTCAACGTAAGAGCGTGTAGCAAGGTGCTCCTCAAGTTGTTTGAGATCAGAGAAAGCCATTTGTGTGCGTTAGCAAAAGGTGAAGTTCGATCTTAATTTTTTGTGAGGCCAGTTGGTGGCAGTGCTGAGTCATCGATCGTGCAATATTATTATCTGAGTGTGGGAGAACGGCAACGGCCACAGGCAACATGCGTACGTCCATAATCCAATCGTGACGAGAGAATACTAATGAGGAATGCGGGCCAAGTCATAGTTGTACCGTGAAGATCATGGGAATTATGTTTAGGAGAAGGTGGACGAAGGACACTTTCAAAACCACATCGATACGCTGGCGCTTGTCTCCTCGCTTCTCATGGCATGCCACCAACCAGGAGGGAAGAACAGAAGGTCACCAGGTTCGAGCACAGCACTCATTGCTTGGGGCTGGACATGGCTAAAAAACTTCGGGAACTTCTCTCGAGAACTACTGGTCAGTGAAAAGACGGGAACGCGGCTGGTGTTTGAAAGCATCGATGAGGATGATACGGGCTTTTGTGGTGATCGAGAAGCGACAGGGTCTGAGGTTGCTGCTGGTGCAGGGGGGGTTATTGAAGGTGTGGATTGGGGGAGGATCAGGGAGGCTTGTGTTTCAGATAGGCAGTTAGCTGGTTTCCGTTCAATTGTCAAAGTGGCTTGGCCATCGGCTTTGGTGTTCGGATAGGGGTACATCTCTTCCTTGAAGCGGGTAGGTGCAAGCCACACGGTCTTTTTACCAACTACTTGCACTATTGAAAGGATGTCAGCAAAACAAGTCGCTATCGGACAGCTGCATGACAATTTACCATAACAATTAAAGTAGGGATCCTGACATGAAAGATGCAATTAGCATGGAGTAGAATCACTAGTAATGATACGCATACGATGTGAGCGGGAGTGATTGTCCCTTTGGGTCCTATCCAGTTGTTGATCACTAGATTGCCTTCAACGTTGGGAGGATGGTACTTGAGGAACTGATCAGAAGGCGGTTGAACGCCAGAATAGACATAATCAGGTACGATAATGTCCCCCCGAAGCTCCGGAAACTGATTGATGAGGTCATGTTGTGCTAGATAGTGGCTCGGCCCAGACCATTCCTCAACGGGTGGTTGATTTAGGAGATTTTTATTCAATGGAGGTCTGCCTCGTTTCCTAGGAGCCTCCGGCTGGGGTATAATAGGGTTCCAGGTCGTGAGGAGCTATTAGCCGATGCCAAAGCCGCAATTACAGTTCTAGGCTTGGAATGAAATGTCGACCGCGACACAAAGCATCGAGGAATTCTTCCCAGTCCATTAGTGACGTTGTCCAGGATTCTGAGGTATAGTCCTCCCCAGAAGATGAGATCGTCTCGACAGGCACCTTTCGCCCTAAGCCACCGACGGCTCGAAGGTATTGGGGACTGCACCAATTGGCACATGCCGGCCAGTCTGCTGCATATTTATTTATTATGAAGGGCTTCGTGTAATACCATTCCCGGAAATCCATGGCCGAAGGAGGCTCGAATAGCCGGGGAACGTGGAGACTTGATGATAAAGGTAGTGGGAATTGACGCCCTGAAGTTGGGACCCATGAACCCTGTTCAGCAGGCCGTAAGGCTGCAGTCCGAGCGGATCTCTTTGGACGCTTGTTAATGTTTTGGGTCTCAACTGGTGTCGTGACACCCTCGAACAGGACCGGGTATGGGCTGCCTCCACCGGCGGGCGACGTAGAGGGACCTGCTGGGTCTTTCAGGGGCAGATATTCCTCCTGAATACTCGCGATAGTGTCGTGACACATATCTACCCGCCCTTTCCCTGGGGAATTAGCTATAACAATTGCCTCGTCAAGTCTGCCGACGAGACCCTTATAAAAAAGGTCCGGGTTCGAAGAAGGCTCAAGTTGTAAATCGGCGAGGACCATTAATAATGTGACGTCCGTAAACAACCGTCTCCAGCACCGGGGTACGTCCGTGTGATGGACGGAATGCATTTTTCGATGCGATTCCTCACGGAGAGACTGTAGATTAGTGCGGGCAACAGTCAAATCTATACTGGTGGACTCAAGAACGGTAGCCGGTGATTTAGGACTCGAAGGGTTTGATATTGAATTCCTAGGCGACCTCAGAGGCGCAATAACCTTATTCGGCGTTGACGTCGCGGTTTGAGCAGGCAAAGCTGCCAAAATTGCATTCGTCATTTCAAGCAGGCGCGATATTATGTCTGGACCGCATTCTGCTAATTCTGGGTGGTTTTATGGTTCAAAAATCGCTCCAAAGGATAACCCTATATATTGATTGGGAATCCCCACATTCGATACTCACCGATAATGCTTGGTTCTTTAGCAATTGTATATTGTCCTTTAAACTCGTTGAGAATTTGGGACATCCAGCCTCGCATCTTTGGGGACTGGGACATCGCTATTAACAATATGATTAGTGCTAACTGACCTGACCAATGGCTTCTAGATTCTCAAACTTCAACTTACCAAGTGCTTAATTGACGGTGGCAGCAGAACGTTAATGGAATTGTCCCTCACGTGTGGGTGTCCTCCTCGGAACCAGCCGAATAGCTTAAATTCGTTTTGCAAAACTTCTTCACACGTAACTTTTCCTTCTCGAACGATTTCTCTGCGATGTTTTTACCATGTCATTTTCTTCCCCAGGGGCATAAGATCGCCTTCGTCCCCCCTCATGGCCGTCCCTCTTCACCAATCTCTTACTACCTTTGAAGAATTTCAAGCGCTGATTCGATGGGTCCCGTCATCAACCAGCTTCTGCTTGCCGACCGTTTGCACCTTACAGTGAGTAGCCGTGCCTCTTCTTACTGCCTATGACGAAATCAGGACCAACAATGACACGACCATATATGGAATGTTGATACACCATAGTAGTTTCAGTCTTGTCTGACCTGTCCAGTCGTTCTGGAACATACCGAGCGTCCGTTGCTGACCAAGATTTCTCGCAGGGACTTCCATGTTTCTGTATTCCCGTCATGCCTGTGCCTGCGGCGTCACAGCAAGGTAGGTTCTTTCAGATCGTACTTAATATGATGATTCCTTCGACGGGCGGACAAACTACGGTTCCTTATACCCTTTGTGTACAAAAGTTGGGTGGAGCTGGGGAATGTTGATTGTTGTCGAACATCTGATACTCGTCTTGAACCGTGACTTTATACTTTTGCTTACGATTCGCCTTTTTTCCAGGTACGATGACCATTGTCTTGGTTGAATTTTATTGTATGATTAAGTTTTGTATTTTTTGCCCAACTGTTGGTGTTGCCCCTTGAATTATGATTCTTAATGTAACATCTATTTTTCATTGGAGCTCGTATGGTGAAGCAAGTGCCATATGGCCGCAAGCGAATGGATCGTATTTGAATGCTTCCATCGGTTTCAGAAGTTGTGAATGGGTCTGCCTGAGGCTGCCATCGCCGCCTCCTTAAAGGCCTCACTTAAGGTAGGCTGAAAATTCATAAGGTCAATACTAGATGTGTCCTCGTCCTGAGAGACTTACATGAGCATGGCATGTGCGTGCAACATCCTCTGAGCTCGCCCCGTATTCCATCGCCAATGTTGCTGTGGCAATCATCTCTCCGGCACCAGGACCTGCGCGCGAACAAAATATCAAAGATGTCAAATACGTCTCACATTGGAGAAAGTTCGCGTACCAATGATCTGGACACCGAGAATCCGGTCAGTCTCTTTTTCTACCATGAATTTCACAAAGCCCGCGGTATCACTGTTCGTCTTGGCACGGCTGTTAGCAGAGAAAGGGAAATTGCCAACTTTGTACTGAATGCCAGTATTTTTCAAATCTTCCTCCGTTTGACCAACCCAGGCGACTTCTGGGTGTGTGTAAACAACGGAGGGAATAGCGTCGTAGTTGACATGGCCATGGCCCGTGGCAATAATCTCGGCAGCGGCAACGCCTGAGCAATCAAAGATGTCCAAGATGTCAATGAGCACTCAAAAACTTACTAGACGAGCATTACGAACCTTCCTCTTCGGCCTTGTGAGCCAACATGGGACCAAAGGTTACGTCTCCGATGCATTTAACGTTTTTGACTGAGGTGTTAAACTGATCATCGACCACAACCCGGCCCTTCCCGTCGACTTCAACACCAATGTTCTCGAGATTTAACCCTTTAGTATAAGGACGGCGGCCAATAGAGACGAGAAGAACGTCGCAATCAAGCTGGAGTCATCTCATTTAGGACATAATTATGATTCGATAATTTGCGTACCGTTTCCTCCTTTCCACCTTTTGCAGCTTCGACTTTGACTTGAACGCCGCCATCAACTTTTTCGGCACCAATAACTTTGGTATTTAGCTTGAATTTCATCCCTTGTTTAGTAAGGATTTTCTGGAATGCCTTGCTGAGATAGATTGAGGGATGTGAGAAGCGCGGAAAACAAATGTCGTCTGTGCGTACGCGACTTCACCATCCATCCCAGCGCCACCAATTGCACCGACGAACTCAACGACAGTAACTTCAGAGCCGAGGCGACTCCAAACACTTCCCATCTCGACACCAATAACACCACCACCAATGACAATCATCTTCTTGGGAACCCCCTGAAGCGAGAGAGCGCCGGTAGAGCTTATGATCTGTTTCTCGTCGATCTCAATACCAGGGAATGGCGTAACCTCGGACCCGGTAGCAATGATAATGTTCTTGCCTTCGAGCTCTGTTTCCCCGCCTTCATTCAAATCTACTGCCACCTTTGTAGGAGTAACGAACGAAGCGGTCCCTTTAATGTAATCAACCTTATTCGCCTTAAAGAGCGCCTCAACGCCTCTTGTAAGACCAGCGACAGCCTTATCTTTGTATTTCAGCATCTCTTCTAGATTCAGCGAGACGTTGGACACTGGAAACATTCGGTTACCACAGTGTTAAGGCACCAAAAGACTCAGACTCACCCTCTATCCCCCGGTGCTTCATGTCGTGTTGAGTAGCATGGTAGATATGCGAATTGTTGAGCATCGCCTTGGAAGGTATACACCCAACATTAAGGCATGTCCCTCCAAGGGTCCCCCGCTTCTCAATACAGACGGTCTATATCAATGTACTCAGCGCACAATAAATCAGTGCTTTTACACCCGGGCGTACCTTCAGCCCAAGTTGGGCTGCTTTAATTGCGGCGACATAACCTGCGACTCCTGAGAATGGGATACCGCTCAAGCCTACATGACTTCCGCAAGATAATATAGACGAACCTCCACCAATAACCACCGTGTCATATGGCTCTGAATGAGTCGCCAGCGACCGTGAAGCTTGAATGACACTGACGAATGCACTCTGTAGAAGCGAGGGCCGTGACCGAAGGTGTAAACCTGCCTGCATAGAATTGGGCATGGTACGGTTAAACATGCACGTCAGGAAGTGCTGTAAAGAGAATACGATACCCTTGGCGCACTTCGACGGATAGATTGCAGCATCCTGTGGTGAAGGTTTGGGGATGGGAAGATTTGTTATGATCCACGTGATTCTCTTAGTAAATTTAAATTATGTTTATTGTTATATTGTTATATTGTGTAAGGGACTTTTTGGCCCCGACATGTTACCACTGATGACTCTGGCTCCCGGGCCCGCTCCTACAGAGAGATATTCTGGCGTTGTTCCTATAAGCACCCTTACTCATTGTGATTTCCTCGCATCAGCCAGTGCTGTTAACTTGTGGTTTCAAAAACGTTCGTTAGACCTTCTGACTTTACCCCGAGGTTTATTCCTGGGGTAATTGGCTGTGCCGTAGTTTTGCCTTACCCCACATTGTCTGCTTCCGTCCACGGGCGGAGGGAGCTTCTGGAGCCCGCAGCTCATCGTGCTGTCAAGGTGGAGGCTCATCCGTCAGACGATATCAGGCCTAACTGTGCCTCGCATCACTCCACCCTTTCGACGCCACATTTTAGGCTTCGCAGAGAGTTCCCCCTCCTTTCACGTTCGCCCCATGTCCTCCAATCCTTATCACTTCGCTTGGAAGTCTGCTATTCATAGGTTCGCTGCCTACGACCGCTTTTATGTTACCATTGTAACTTCGGTTTGAATCCCTTTTGCAATGAGTCGGACGCGGGCAATTGGTTATCTCTGTTAAGGGAGGAAAAAACAACTGGTTTATGATCGCGGTACTGCTCACTTCAATGCTGTGCTATGCGGAATCGAAATTCCCGCTACTCTGTAGCGGGTCTTGCGCGCTTAGACTGAATACATGAGCAACCGTTATTGGTTATTTACCTCATCTTTCTGACACTCAATATTCCCGCTACTCCGTAGTGGGTCCTGTGAATCTTTGCGACGCGAAAACCCTATCTATGGCCGCGCAAGAGGTCCTCTATCATTGTCAATGCATTCCCCCTAGGTTACCAGGGTCCTCCTTATATGCGGCCGAACTTGCCTCCACCTCCACTTTCGCGTCCCACCTCCCCACATTCTGCTCCCGATTAGCTCTAGTGTAACCTTCATCTATTCATATCGCGCTCGACTCCGTTCGCTTCTGTTCGCTTCCAAACCCTAAATCCAGAGTTGTCGGGCAGGGAGTTTTGCTTTTCATGCGCAAGTCGAGATCGCTAATAAAGGGCGTGAGGACACTGAAAACTGACTGCGCCCTTAGTTGTGGAAGCCTGCATCGTTGCTTGTGTTCTCGCTCACGCTGACTCTGCTAACTTCTTGGGTGCTATTCACCCTGGGTCGGTGGCTTACCGCACTGCAGTGGTGTCAAAACGGTCAGTCTATACGTGGTACTTCACAATGATCGCAACGCACCGGCCAAATACGACTTTTTGGGAGTGACCACCATGGCCGATGTTGGTCCTTACGGCAATCAGCGTGCCGCGCCTTATAATGCATGGCACGAGCAAGGAGTTGGTCCTCTTTCCCCTCTTGTATTCTTTGATTCATCACTTACAATGTCCGGCAGCGCACCAAGTTATGTATCAATTCAGGTGGTATGCCCAACGGCTCCACCTAAAGTGAAGAGGGCAATAGTGTGACGGAAGAAGGGGCTATGCCTTCCGTGTTTTAGGGAATAACTTACGGCGCGTTTAGACATTCTCCGAGGATGGTCCTGCCTTGTGTCCCTGCACCTTTGCGACGTTCGTGTCGTCCAACTGCAATTGGATCATAGAGAAGCCGCTCAGGTGGTCCCCGCGCCCGGACTGGACCCTGAGTACTGATTAAAAACCTGGTCGGAGGTGACGTGCCTGTTGTCGGGGACCCGATATACCAGCTATGCAGTGTCAGGTAAGGTGGCGAAATTGCCAATTCGCTTATTCCGCTATTCGTTCGGACACCACGCCGGCCGCCCTCCATAAGAAGGTTACTCAACACAGCTTCACAATAAGTGAGGGGCCCTTCCTTGCTAATTCGCTCTTTACATGGTTGAGTCTCCGCTCGAAGCAGTGTTACAGCAGTATTAGTTGATTCCCGGAACTCACGTCGCTACCCAGCAAGGGGTCTAGGGATTTAATCGCACTCAAAACCCTTTCTTTGTTCTTAAACGCAACGAACAAAAGGCTTTGATTTTTTGGCTTTCGTGATGCTGTTCGAGCGTATGGGTCCCTGAAAGACATTATATCTTCAAATCAGGACCCATTGCACTATCCCTGCTGCCTACGGTGACACCACCCCTATATTACAAAGCAAGGAGGGCCTTCAAGTCCGAGCCTTAGGCATTGTTGGTTGTTAGAGCTTTGGAGGGCCGATTTAAGGCTCGCAGACATGACTGCACCGGTCTGCCAGTTCGGAGTTTGATTATGGCCATGATTACGATCGCGCCGATAATATCTTTCAAAAACAACGCGCCTATTGCCACTGCACACTCTGATCATTGCGTTCGGTCAATATCTTATTAGGCATTTTTGTATCTTAATCCCTGGTGGTCTCAGAAACCTGCACGATCGTATTCTCAATGATTGGACAGCATTCTATCTCACGTGCATGACATTCGTTTTGAGACTCGTTCTTCACATCTGATAATGGCTTCCGTTGCTGATCGCATGGTGGATGCTGTGGCTCGACTATCCATAATTCCTCGCTATTTTCTTTCGGCTACCTCCTTGGACAATTTTTCTCACTGGCCGCCTTCGTTGTTGCCACTTTTACCTCTAGTCTCTGCTCGCCTTCCTGAGCAGGCACGTTTTGCGGAATTCCGGCCACATCCGGGGTGCCTGCTGTGCTCCACTCCTACGTTGCCTCGTGGGCGATTAATGCGCTACTGTCCAGGAAAGTCGCCCACAAGATTATCGTCATCAAGCGGTGACTTCCCCCGATGCAGTGTGGACTCGGATGTGTGGTGGGATCTCATTTTTATTAGCCGCGATCGTTTCTAACAAGAGGCCCTTGAACCCATGGTGGCTTGTTGGAGGATGTTCCCCTGTTGATGGCCTTACCCTACCTCTTCATTGTCTCTGGACCGGTCTCGTAGGATGGATTGTTGGTACTTGAGCCATAGTCCCTTGTCATTTCCAGGACTATTTCTGCTTTGTGTCACACGTGGCACGTGGCGGCAAGAGTGTGAAGTTTTGTTCGGCGTTCCTCTCTTTGTCGTCTGCTTATCCACATTGTTGATTTCGGTTCCTTGATTCTACTTTTGATTGTACGATGGCCGATGGATGGATGTTCTTATGTCATTGTGCATATGCCAAACCATGTCGGTGACTGTCCCAGGGTGTTTGAAAAAAAAACAGGTGTCATGGATCAGTGCTGGTTGTCTCCGCGGAGTTGGCCGGATTTATTGTATTCCATACGCGGAGCGGGACACACGTTGTGGCGCTGGAAATATTGCTGCCTGTAGTGCGTTGGGTTGACCATCATCGTGGCTACTTCTGAGCTGTATTGAATAACGGTAACCTATCGGCCGCCTAACCTGAGCCGTTGATTGTCCTTCCGATAATTATCGCCTCATCAATAACCATTGCTTTGGGCACAACTGTCCCGGTTTGTAACCATATTGGTCCCAAATTGTTCCAGCACCGGCAGCAATGCCCCACTAGTGCCATACTACCATTCCCTGGATTATTTATCCCACACAAACCTATTATCGCCATTGGTGTGTCTGAGATGTAAGATCCCCGGTGGAATTATCTCTGATCATATCGATCGGCTATGCACGGCCTGCCCACCAAGTTGGCGTTATCTCCTCCCGGGTTTTGGGTCTACGTCATCAACTCCTCGGGTCGGGAACGAACAGCGCCGGACTGATTTGCCTTTCTCCTGGCTTTGATGCCTCCCAATAGTGTCATTGTTTTGTCCGAGGGCGCCTCTCACGCGCTTCGTCGGATTTTTGAGTTGATTCTTGCGCGATTTCGTTATCATCGGGTCGGGCCGGGCTAGTACGTTCCTTCACATCAATTGCAATTTCACTTCAGCATATAGGCAAAGTATACGGTACATCTAGTTCATCCAAGCGTGTAGGAGGCTGGTTATTGTTCCCTGATGTCTGATTGTTCGGCACCCCCAACCTGTTTTAGGGTGGCTCTATAAACCCGTGTCCCCTATATGTGTTGTTTTGCCCTCCAGAGGCGGCTTAAAAATCCATTCATCAGTCAGCAACGGTGACACCGGTAACCTAACGTGAATCTCCAGGCATTGGCCTATCTCTTATATCAACAGTGTCGTTCACAACCAGGCGCAGGGTTGCGATTATTACGCCGTCTTCATTCGAACGTTGCTTTCCGGCCGTGCCAACATAAATGACTCATTGGCGGCACTCGAAAAATAACAGGGTAGCCGTAATTCCTCAAGTTTTCTCCTCGCCAAGTCAATGTGTGTCGGTCTGGAGGATTAGATGAAACCGACCGATTGACTCTGCCGTGGCCAGGAACAGAAGACCGAAGTGTTGCCCGGGATCTGATTGTGGGAAACAAATCGAAAAAGCCGGCCCCTTGTTTATATTCTCCATAAGATACCGGTTTCCTATGGGATCTTGCCATATGAGCTGTGGGGCCAAGTACTTAAATCTCTTGTTCCATGCTTGATTCCAGACATTTGCTCATCCGTCACTTCCGTTATTCTCAATGGCCATGTATAAGTTCGAGAACGTCTGCGCTATGTCCTTTATCTTGAGTCTGTCCAAGTATGCTGATGGTTTACATGTTACAGGTGCAGCTAGGTAAGGACGCAAGACACGAAGACCACCCCCTCGTTCGCTTATGATAACGCTCAAAGGACCACTCACGGTACCCCGCGTATGGGTCGGCCTTTGGCAACTTGCGGGACCTGCATGGGGAACTGCCCCAGCATCCAAAGTGAGGGCGGAAATGAATCGCCATCTTGAGCAAGGCTTCACCACATTTGGTAAGGTATCTTCGAGGAGCTTTTTCTCTTATCATTGCTTATCGTAGTTCCCAAAGACATGGTTCGTTTTCATTCCAGTCCTCCAGTACGGCACTATTAACTTCGAGGTTCCACCACATCGGCCATCTTGCAGGGTACGTTCTAACACGAATACCCAGACTACGCCATGCTCAAGTCCTGCCATCTAGCGGACCATTATGGGAGTTCAGAAATGATTTTCGGTCAATTTAGAAAGTCTAGACTCGCAACATCGCAGACCCTTCCTATCGGCGCCACCAAATGGTGCATATTTAAATCCCCAACCTCACCTTACACTCGGAAACAAGTCGAAGACGCCATCCGCGAGCGGATAAGCAGAATGAAGAGTGATCGCCTTGACCTGCTTCAGATTCATTGGCAGGATTACGATGATCTGACATATATTGAAACCTTACAACATATCGTTGATATCAAGCGAGAAGGCAGAATACGAATCGATGCTCTGGGGCTAGTGAACTTTGATGCTAGGCGCGTAGACGAGATTTGCGAATTCCTCGGGGAAGGAGAAATTATCACAAACCAGGTTCAAGTAAGTCTCATTTCTAAGAAAACGTTTTCTAGAAGAATGAAGGCATTGCCTCAGTTCTCTCTTGTGGACACACGGCCACTGCATGGCATGGCAGTTGTATGTGCGAAGCATCGTGTTAAACTACTTACATACGGAACATTGGTGAGCTTTTCATTTGTCATTCTAGTTTTTTTTTTCGCACATTCATGGTTATCAGTGCGGAGGTTTTCTTTCAGATAGGTGGTTGGAACAACCACAGCCAGATCCATATTTTGACCCATTAACTCCATCACAGCGGAAGGTATTTATAATAACTAATTCATATCACCGTAGTCGAAACGTTTCTCAACCTGTTCTGCAAGTATCTCGATGTCATTCTGGGGCTTGGGGGGGCTGGGATCTGTTCCAGTCACTTTTGTGTGTTCTGCGAGTAATCGGCGACAGACACGGTGGATTAAGCATATCAAACGTCGCCACTCGTTGGGTGCTGGACCATCCATTTGTCGCTGCTGTCATAATAGGTGAGTACGGAAAAGCAACCATCTTTCGCCTGCTGCAAAGTTAATGCTCCGGTGATTAGGTGTTCGACTGGGCGTCGCGGAGCATAAGGATGATAACTCCCGAGTGTTTGGGTTCCGCCTTTCGCCAAAAGATAGAGCCGATATCGAGGAAGTGCTGGATCGTTCGAACGGGCATAACTTGATTCATACGATAGGAGACTGTGGCTCTGAGTATCGCTGAGAGTCTTCTCTCCCGGTATTGTTGCAAGCGCTCAGGCTGCTTCGTTTTATTCATGTCACATTTAACCGTTATTAGCACGTTTCTGATCCACGTTGCTGCAAGATCCATCATGTATTTGGCGTGCGCTTGACAGGACAATGTGATCACCCGCGCATTTTTCAATATGTGGTCATGTATTCGGCAGTTCTTGTGCACGCAACGAGGGATTTGAACAGGAAGATATGATAAAATATCAAAGTGAGCAGGAATTTTGCGGTACGCTGGGGGTATACACCATCGAAACTTGGGGGGCAAGATAAAGATATTAATGAGGTCATCAGCAGGCAGTGAAGCACGCACTTGTGGCTGAAAGTGAACAGCTATGACGTCGGGGTCGCTAATCGGTCACCTGAGTCGTTCACGGGGTTCACGGCATGGAAGTCTCGTTGCATGGAGGGTTCATTCAGTAGAAGATCGATGTCCAGCCGACAGGTAAAGTTGAATCTGGAAATCCTTAGATACCGGCTGATTGTCAAATGCTAAAGCTGTGCACCCACTGCTTTCGAGAAGCTAACAACTGATTATTCGAGAGACGAGGACGGGTTTGCTAAGGTAGTGAATAAGTTGAACAAGATATTTTTGACCGGACGGAGAACGAAACCGCTAGGCCATAATTTCTCCACGATGCTGACTATGCCACTTCCGAGCTTGAGCTTGAGTGTCATACACAAATCACCTTGAGGCACCCATCGGAAGAGAGTGGCTCTGAACCAACTTATGGCGCGAGCTGGTTAGATTCTATTGATGACGTTCGTGTCGTTAAGGAGGCAAGAATCCTGTTCAAACTCCACGGAGATCGTACTATTTGTTGTGATCGAAGCCGACGAGTATCGTGCAAAAACATGCGAGTCGAAGGATTGGCCCGAAGCATGCGTAGCAATCCAGGAGAAGCATGAGTCACGCAGAACACGTACCAGATGTTCGGTTGAGTTGCGACGCAGGTGCTTCCCATAAGCTCAAAGTCTAGATCATGAGGAAGAGTACTGGAAGGCGTTTCCTCGTGTTCGAGGTGAAATGCGGTTGAGAGGCGATCTTCTCATGCACTCCGCTACAAGAGTGTCGCCACTTGCATGATTTCTTAAAACAATTTATGGCTAGATGCGCAGTCTCAGTCTCGAGTAGGGGGACTGAGGGGGGGGGGGGGTGAGAGATTATGGCGCACAGCGTGTCTTATACAATATCCATAAGCCGGAAAAGAGAATAACATCACGACAACGTAAATTGATAACAATTGATATCGGCGATACCTCGCATCGATATCGCGTTTGTAAAACTAATAAACAATAAAGCGTCGTCAGCCATGGTGATTAAATGATCTTACAGCAGAAATAATGAGAGACGTGCATGGACGTCTCTCCTGGTCGAACTTCCTCCGTCGTTCGAAAGTTTCTGTAATCACTGTGGATTGGGCATTCTTGAGGGTATGGTTCTTCATCCTTGCAGCAGCAGCAACTCGGATCTTCGTCTGGGCGACTTTTACATGGAAGCCATAATGCTTAGCTCGGCATCGTACCTGCAGCCGCATCGGGGAAGGAGAGGAATGGCCTTTCTTTCTCCAGTAATAAGTGTGATTCCCTTTGAAATTTCCATCTCCCGGTGTGTATTTGACCTAAACCTAGTAGCAGGGCAGACGCTTGCATCAAGAGTGCATGGTATCAGCTTTGTGATTATTGAAATCGGGCTAGGGATGTTGCTATGTAGTAGTCACGGGAGGAGCCCCGGTATTGTCTGAGGAGAGTGACAGCAGAAGTTGGCTTTCTTCTGGGAAGTGCCCTTTCGAGGACCCAAACGGCGACTCACGAATTGCAATGCCGCAATGGTAGGCCGGATTGCGAGCGCAATAAGATATTGCCACAACAATTGTTCGTATTAATGCCGATGCCGAGTCACGTGCTTAGCCACGTTCCCCCTGCCCGTTCTTGCTCGCATGAAGTCTGCACCTCGTCAATATCGTGCGCCCTCGGGAACACCCACACTTAAACCACGGCGTTCTAGCGCTGTCGCTGGCGTCAGTGAAATTTTTGGCGTCGCCGTAAATTCTCCGCTCCCTAATTCGGCTGCTTCAACTCTGCGATCCAGTCCACTCCGCCACGAGATTTATCGGGACGATTCCACATCTTCGACGAACATAGAAGACGGGATGTCAGTGTCGTCTCGAAAGCGTGGACGTGATGATGAGATTGCATCGGTGACCTCCATCCAGTTTGGGATTGAGGAACCACTATCCCCCACCTTTTCCGCTGCTGATTCCAACAAAAAGTCGCGTCTGAAAGACCTAGACACAACTGAGGCTCTTACTAGCGAATTGATTCCTGAGCCTATTCCTATCCCTTCTGTTCCTGTCTCAGAGGACGCAAGTGCGCCATCATCCGCACCAATTCGTTGGTTTGGCTCCCTGTCACGGAAAATAAGCCGCCCGAACGTGTCATTGTCAGTTCCTCCTACCGTTTCGGACTACACTATTCCTCCTGAGCCTGCAGTGATTGCCACTCGCAACTCTCACATCGGGCCTCCTCGAGAAGTTTCTACTGAGGCCACCCCAGACGCTTCGATCGCTTCCGTCCCTTCAACTGGTGTATACGAGAATACCCGATCGGAATTGTCTATACGAAGTGGAATTACAAGTTGGTTTTCGGGGAATGGGAGTGCACGTTCAGTATCTGTCGCCACACAAGCGTCTACCAACGAGGCGCAGCCCCCCACGTCCATATTGTCCGAGGCCAAGGAAACTTCCCCGTCGGCTCCTGGAGCAGAAACCGATACTTCTGCACCTTTTCCTGAGAATCCATCCTCTGGTACGTGATACATGTGTACTCGAATATCTCATTCTTACATGACTTGTCGAATAAGAAGTTACCGAGTCTGGCGAGCCACCCCAACAGACTGACGAAGGCGTCTATGTTCCTAACGCTCAAGGTCGGACTTGGTTGTATTCACTTCGTTAAATATTGACTTCTTTCGTTCCAAGGGAATTTGGATGATCCTAACAATCCTACTGTCCCTACTAGTTTGTCCTGGTGGAGCTATCTTGGCCTAGGATCGGATAAGCCTCTTCCCCATTCGCCGGCTCCACTTCCTGTAGAGAGCAAAACAGACTCATCAGTGCCTGAAATGTCTTTAGCGGTCGATCGAGAAGCAAACGATGCTGCGGACAAAGCAAATGCTGCGCTTGGCTTCAACACTCAGACACCCACGCAACCGGATGTTGATGAGGTTCCACCTCCTTCGATTGCATCTGCAGATACAGCTTCGCAAGTCTCTTGGTTTGGATATATGTGGGGAAAAGGCAGGGCAGCTCCAGACAATCGTACAACTGGAGAGCAGGACCCAGCTGCAGCCGAAGCCGTAACACACACGTTAACTGAATCTGAACGCATCAAGGAAGAAGCACTTGCCCGTGAGGTGAGCAAGAATACAATCGAGACAGCAGCATCGGGAAGTGTAGTCGATCCTGTGTTGAATGTGGAAACGAAATCGGCGTGGATCTCTTTTTTTGCGCGAGGCCGTATGCCTGTCAAAACCATCAAGAACGAGGATCGTGCCACGGAGCCAATGGAAGTAATGGACATTGATGAACCAGAGGCACCTTCGACTGTCGTTCCGGTTACGTCGCCGGTAGTCCAATCTGGACTGACGAACTTGCCTGTGTCCAAGTCGAAAGAACTTCCGCCGCCGTCTACGTCGTCTAGAGTTCCTAGCAGCCCAAATTCTCCTAGTGCCCCCGCCAGAAAGGGGCCCTCGGATCCTCGGCGCGGACCAAGCGGACCGCGTGCCCCTAATTTGGTACTTCCGACTTGGGGAGACACATTCTTCGCCCCGCCTCGAGGTTTCCCGCCGTCTGCAGGTTCCACGCTGAGGAGAACATTGAACGTTGTCAGTCGACTATTGACACACGCGCCTTCGATTGATCCGGAACTAGAGGAGTATCGGAGAGAAAGGGTGAAACGATACTTTTCTGGTTCTGCATTCCGTCATGACACTAGTACTAGTCAAGCCTCTGATTATGAGGGGAGTCGCCGGGGAAAAGTGTTGGAAAGGACTTACCACGAGCGTGGAACGTTCTTGAAGACCCCAACGGCCTCGCGAACAGGATTGATGTGAGACGCATTGTCGTCATAGGCATCCATGGGTAAGTGCTTGTTCAGTACAAGCTCCGGTCAATATTTGCCTCGCTATTCTTCCGTGCTGATCGTGTTTTTTTTTCTTCTTTTTGATACTTGGACCAACGATTACGGTTCAAAATGTGATCTATGTGGATGCGGAAGGTGGTTTCCCGGTGAGTGTCTTGATCGGCCGATGGTATTCTTTTCTGATGATATCTATTTGTGCCGGTCAGGGGTGATAATGAGGAGGGTTCTCGGAGGTGAGATGTCGTAATCTTTTTCACCTCTTTCTTATGCAAATCTTTATTGATTGCTGCTGTTGATGACCTCGAAATGATGTCATTGTCATTCATCTCAGAGCCTACAGGAACGAGGTTCGTTTTCTTTTGGTGCGTCGATTCGAGAGGATTATGTCTAATCCGACGTTTGTTGCCGGGTTTCACCCATTTTTCCCCACGGCAACTGCATTAGCAAGAAATTCGCCGACATGATGGAGACCGCAATTCAAGAATTCGCGAACAAGCGAGGGATGAAGAACCTCGAGAAGATAACAAAAATCCCTCTCGAAGGAGAAGGTTCCATAGAAACTCGTGTCAGCAAGTAAGAGCAGAGTTAATGTTTCTTTCCTACTTTCCTCCCCTCCGTTTCCCCATAAGCTAACGCCTTTTCCCTTCACTCCCACCGCCTGATATCTGACGTTCGCTTTGCCAAAGGCTATTCCGCCATTGGCAAGAAAACCCGGAATGGATCGATGACCTGCATAAGTAAGCTAATAATTTCTCATCTCTTCATTGGCGAGGCCACTGACCCCAAGCTTTCCATATTAACTGTTGCCACATCTCAGCGCTGACGCTATTTTTATCGCCACTCACTCCCAAGGATGCATTGCTTCCACCCAACTATTGGATCGTCTTATCGCGGACGGACACATCAACACTGGAAAGAACTGGGAGGCGGTGGTCCGTGCTGGGGATCTCTACGGTTTTATGCCGAGAAAAGACCCTCAGCGCCTGTGCCTTCTCGGTCTTTGCGGCGTCCATCATGGCCCTCTCTATTGGCTCAACAATTCAACAGTGGTGAACCCATACATTACGTATTTCGAGTCTCCCGCTGCTCGCGAACTGTTTGAATTCCAGGTAAGCGAGCCAACCCTCCAGATCCATCACGGATGATGAATGTAATTTGGCTTTGACGCGCTCATGAAAGGATTCAGAGAGCGCAGCATCCATTAACTACACTGTTGCTTTGCGGCGTGTACTTGATCATGGGGCTAAAATGGTCTATGTTGCGTCATTAAATGATCAAGTAGTTCCGGTGAGCCCCTTTTCTTGCATTCCCGATTCTCTGAAGATTAATTGAGCCCTCGTAAGATTTACTCCGCTTCTTTCACCGCCGCGTCCCACCCCTCGATTCTCAGAGGGTTGTATGTTGACGGGGATGCCTACAGGTAATGTAATGTGGGATCCCAAGCCCGGCTTGTCTAAACCTTTGTTCGCGTCGTGGTCTTACCCAGCTCGAGTGATTTCCTGTCGAATCTCATTGTTATGCTTCTTCGAATACGGAATGCAGGGCTCGATGATGGCGGCCTACTGGTCCAACTCTCCGAAGCCACCGCAGGATCACTATCGTGAGTATTTCCATCTACACAATACCGCCAATTTCTTACGTAACTGTTTGTGTGCCAAAGTGGCGTAGGGCATAGGTAGGTTCTCTAAGATCCTGCCAACTTAATCTGCAGTGTCTGACGCAATCGATAGCACGGCGTACGAAGAGCTAGCGACTTATAGGTGAGTACTAGAGGTGATGGGCTTTTTTGATTCCTGGACCTTTTTGGCAATGGCTTTCCAACTTAGTCTCGCCGTTCGCTTCTTATTTGAAACGAATGATATTCAAGTTCCTACAAGCCTCAAGCTTGAACCTTTCCAAGCACGTGCACCACGGAACGATTATGCGATACCTTGGTCGTTGCGTGGCTTGATCGAGGACCGCCGGATTGCGTTGTTGTTCGCGCCAGAACTGGAAGAATTGCGAGGAGCATTTGATCAGTGGCAACCCAAAACATCGATCCTCAGAGATGTGCGGCGCAAATTGGAGCCGATTCGCCAAGGTCCCAGGAAAGGCCCTGCTGTGGGTTCAAGCCCTGACCCTGACCCCAGCAGCCTCTCTTCGGGTGATAGTTCGCGTGCTGTTGGCAGCAAGCTGTGATGATATCAGGTGAGCTCGCTGTAAAGAGGGGCAGAACGCATGTTTTTAATCTAACGCGGATATGAAAGTTTCCTGTTTTAAGTAGACGTTATAAAGCAATATTCGGACTATTGGTCCAGTTTTGGGAATCCCATCCCGCTCCTAAGGCGGGGCGCATACATTCACCTTTCATTTTTCTTCATTGCTTATGCGGCGCGTTTCGCAACCCTTGATAGGGGGAGCCAACCCTAGTAGCATACACTTACCCTTCCCTAGTGATGGAGCATTCTCTTTCCTTTGTTTTCCCGAGGCTACCCAACCACATATACAACCCTCGCTCAAGCATTAATTTGCCACAAGAACTTCAACCAGCCGTTCTATTACTGCACTGTATTGCACAGCTTTTCCAATATTGTACAAATCAAGTCGTGTGCACGCATGTATTACGAAGGATTCCGAGTATATTGGACCTGTATGGGTTCATATAGCCGGAGGGGAGGCATCTGATCTCCTCTCTGGGGCAGCTTGATATACATGGATTTGCACAAAAAGCGCATGGATAAGATCGATCATTCGGTTACCCACTTGCAAGGTTCAACGAAGGGTGGACCCCGATACATACAATCACAATGATCGGGCTGTCTGGATGGGCGCGGAGTGACGGATCATTGCGGTCGCGCTGTTGCTGTCGCACCGCGAGAAGTGAACGTTGGGATACTATTATTTTGGGGTAACTATAATAAGGGGCGAAAATGCACAAAGAGGTATCTAGCCATGCATGGTCAAAAGATTTCGTATCACAAGACTAGTAGCATTTAGTAAAGAAGATACCGCGTTTCGTGACGAAAGGCGGGAAGCCGCGGAGCTGCAGCAGATCAAGATTGGAGAGTGGAAGTAGAAATAGAATAGTTCAAAGTTGGTAATAATGAATGATCAACTGACCCAGTCCAATGATTGTAGAAGGTCATGGAAACGTGACGGAAACCACCACCAAAAAGTATGGCAGTTATACAAACTACGAAAGAGAAAATGACCATGATGCTTGCGATGCGGATGTGTGTGCGTGGACTTGGTGCATGAACAATGAAATAGAGAGATGCTTATAGAGATTAAGCCGATTTAACCGGAGATAGTGTGGAGGAAACTTTTTGGAGAATAGTGGATCCAAGGGCAACATGCAAGAACTAAAAGAGGTAAGTGGAATCCTTGGAGTGCCTGCTGGGGGAGCATCGATGGCCCATCCCAGAAGAATTCGACCTTCTATGTGTCCTCTCTTTTTTCCGGGGGTTGTCTAGACATTCCTTCGAAAAGCATTGCGTAAGAGGAGGACCATCGATGCGATTTGATCTTCCAGAGTTCAAGTGACCGTATTCGGCTTTAACGGTACTCTGCACCGCAATCTCCCATCGTGTGGATGAGCCTCGGGCCGTTGGACTGTGCTAAGACGGTCGAGATGATATGATTGTCTTCAGCCGTCAGATGGAAACCAGTCGTGATGGTCCGGGCATTGTCTTCACGATGCTGGGCTACTCCGAGTCGGGCACCTACAGCGGATGTCCATGTGTGTCAGTTCAAGTCATTAAAGAGAGATCATGAGGCCATAGGGTACGGAAAACTCGAAGAAGATGAAGGGACCCAAGAACGTCCAGGCGTGAATTAGCAGGCCGAAAGGGAGGGGCCGCCGAAGAAGTCAGAATCGTATGAAAGATTAAAGAAGCTGGAATTTGGAGCACGGAACTTGGGAGCACTTACCAACAATGACAGCCCCTACAAAAGGATGATCCAGCACCCAACGAGTAGCTACGTTCGCGATACTCAGGCCCCCATGGCGATCTGCAATCGTTCGAAGGGTTGCGAGCAAAGCTTGAAAGAGATCCCAAGTTCCCCATCCGTCGGTGATGACGTCGAGATACTGAACGAACCATCACACGATTAGGCGAACGTAGACGCGGAGCCAACGAAATGGGTGAGACAAGGATGGCTCATATAAGGACAAAAAAGAGGAGCTTCGAGCTTACCTTCCGCTGAGAAGGCGTTATTTTATCCTTATATGGGTCTGGTTGAGGCTTCCCTAACCAGGAATCAGAAAGGAATCCACCGCACTGGGACGTGATTCGCCAATCATTAGATTAGATATGATCAACACGAAAAAAGCAGGCCGGGGCGTACCAACGTGCCATATGTCAGGAGCTTAACGCCGTGTTTCTTACATACAGCGGCCATGCCATAAAGCGGCCGGACATCGATCAGAGAGAACTAGTGGATATAATCTCAGTCAGTTCCGAGTGGCGGTAATAAACTGGTCACCCACCTGCACTTGATTCGTAAGAAGTTCACCGGGGCCGATAGCTTCGCAGATTTCGTTGACATGTCGAGAGTCAAAGTTGACGAGGCCTAAAGCCCTGACTTTGAGCTCGCCATCACGTTTAATATCAACCAGGTATCGGAACACGTTGAGATAGTCGAGGTCATCATAATGTTGCCAGTGTACTTGAAGCATGTCAATCGTGTCCCCCTTGGTTCTGCGCATACGTTCACGCACAGCGTCCTCTACTCGGGAACGGCTAAATGGGATGTGAGATTCCGTGAATATGCACCATTTTGTAGCGCAGAGCGGTGGGGAAGGATGCAATGGCAATGAAGGTCGTCTGCTTGACCGAAAGGTTATTTCATCCTGGTCGAAGATATTGTTATCCGCTGACAATACGGCTCGACGAAATTGGCCAAAGAGTATCTCTGCAGAGCCATAGTGGTCGGCTGTGATCGCAGGAGACGGATAGGAGAATCAGGGGGAAAAAAACGAGGTACACGGTGAAACAAGGTGTTCGTACCCTAATCGACGCGCGAGGGAAAGCAACATCCGACACGGAAAGTAAAAGATACGTTTGATGAACAAACGCTAAAATCGAAGAGATAGGAGTCAAAATACACTTGCCATATCTACAGAGCAGTGGATTCAGTGAGTGAACATGGATGGTGTAGGTGTACTCGGCGCACCAAAAGTCGTGAATCCATGAAGATAGTGCTGGTTCATCTCCGACTTGACTTTGGACACAGGGGCAGTGCCCCATGCAGGAGATGACAATTGCCAAAGCCCGATCCAGATGCGAGGGACGGTGAGGGGCCCTGATTACAAGTGTGAGCACAAGTTCGGCATGCGTCGGCTTGAGAGGCGCGTAAAGCAAAATGGAATAGAAAGGGAGCTGATGCATACCGAGGTCGATCTATGACAGGAGATACATTAGCTGGGTGATAACATGTGGCAACGATAAAGTGCGGACTGACGGTCTCGAGGGGGGGCTGGAGCATTGTTGAGGGAAGGGCGAAAGGGATGGATGGATGAAGTATGAGAAGCCAGACAAGGGTGGATGGGGGTAGACGAGGGTAGACGAGGGTAGACGAAGGTAGACAAGAGATGGCAAATTACTTGGACCAGATGTCCATCACCCACCAGTCATGAACAAGAAAGCTGGAGTTGCCTTGTTTGGTACTCATTCAACTATCCGGTGTTCAAACTCGGCAACTTAAGCCCACTCTTTCATTATTACTTTTGTGCCATTTATGATTATTTGCTCTTATTACTTTATCCTTTGCACATGAGCAAAAGAATTTTCGCTAATATGTAGATGATGCGGCAAGTCGAAATTCAAAATTCCTAGTCTCTGCTTTTCCCCGTCTTTCCTCCACCCGTGCTCGCTTTTCTTTTTCTGCCTAGTTCGCCCCCGCCTTCGGTATTGTTTTGTTTTGTTTTTCTTTCGTGTAATTGCCCAGTTAAGGAATCACGATGGAAATGAAATCAAAAATAAAATAAAATAATAAAATGGATATGTACTAGTTGAACGAAAAAGAAAGCGAAATAGAACTCGGTCGTAATCTCCAGATCCAAGTCTCGTGTCTAAACCTTTTCCAGGTTTCCGGGTCTTATCCCATCCCTGGCGCGCTTTTCCAACCCTCCTTTTAAGGACGCACTTTAGAGGTTGCAACGCACTCAACTCATCTCCCTCTTTTCCTGCACCGACTATCCCTCCTCCACGGCAATGCCGGGCTTGAGTATGCCTTCACCGACTCAGCAGCCCCTCGCTCCCATTGGTCATGTTGGCCTCATGATTGACACTTACATCGCCAACACAAACCTCGAAGAGTACGCTTTCTCTTCCTTTTGTTGCCCACCCGCTGTGCCTTACTGACCTTCTACTTGATAACAGTCTTCGTGCCGTCGTTCGTGCACTCCTGGTCACCGGGCCGCCAAATACGACCACTGCCTTCCAAAAAGTAGTCAAGCAGCGACTTCGGCGTCAGCGTATGAATGATCTTTCATCCCTACCCCCACCAGGCACCCTCTTCACCCCCTACGCCAACGGCCCTTACTCTTCCTCATCTTCTGCATCATCCTCAGCCTCCTTGCCTTCCGCTTCCTCTAGTCCGGAGCCGCCACATTTCACTCCGGTAGTAGCCGATCTCCTCAGTCGCGCTCGTGCTCTGTTTGGCGCTGGGCTTGGCTTACAGTCTCTCCCCATTCTCACCCTTCTCATTCATGGAACACACAATCTTCGTTGGTCTGAAGATGGGCAATTCGTCGACACGCTTGCTATTGTCGATTCAGATATTTCTCAAGCCATCCAATCTTCTCTGGAGGAAGTCACCACGTCGAATTTTGATAACCTAGTAGGCGGAATTGAGGAAGGCATAGCAGCCGTCATGGAACTACAAAAGGCCCTCAAAGATTGTGAAACAGAAGTTGAATCCTGGGGTGGAGAGTTTCCCTTCCAGCGTGGTCTCGCCAATGTCGAGTCTTTTGTGGAGAACGAAGTGTGGCTAAAGGCGACTGAAGCAGTACTGGGTCATTGATTGATCATATTGACATTCACGACCCTATCCTTCTCTTTTTCTTTCTATCATGTCATAGCAATATCCATTCTGCGCTTTTTTCGATCTTCTCGGTTGATCAGGTTATCCTGTTCCCAGTCATCTTGCTTTCGTTTAAATTTCTCATTTGGTTACCTTCTTGCATAGTACTGTCAGCCTGGGCTTGCTAATTCTGTTTCATGACATCGAGTTTATAATCATCTGCATCAAACTTTGAATGCACGCTTTTCCCATTATCGAGCTGAAACCTCAGGTGCAAAGCGTTCGAGTGGAAAGTTTTTATTGTAGTCGGCCCAATACAAGAATAATAAAGCATCCAATGGAATTGACGATATCAGTGCCTGGTAGACCTAGACAGCCACGAACGCAAGCGGCATGTTGTACCCTCAGCCCTGACGGGTGATTGTCCAGCCCCTGGACTAGAACCATCCCTAATAGAATCAACAAAATGGTCGGCTGCCATACCTTGTGGTTGAATACATTCGGCAGCTGCCCCCTAAATCGCTAAGACACGCAGGGCTGTTTTGGATCAGGAGTCAGAAAGTAAAACACAGGCTCCTTACAGAAGTCAGAAGGTTGTCCCACAACGGGTGGCACCGGTGGAAGTATGATCGAGTTCAACTTGTCGAAGTGTTGGCCAATCTGCGAATGCTGATATGATGGGAGAGTCCGCTTGATTATCAGGTGTACTATATGTGGGTGAAGGGAAGATAAGCGTGCGATAACGGTTGAGAGAATGAACATGCTGGTCTCGCGTGAAGGTGACAGACAAAACACCTGAACGCCAGAAAGTCGGTCGGCCATGGCTTAGCAGCCTGGCCACATCAATACGCCTTTGGTGTCCGAAACATCGGCAAATAAAGCAAATTGTGAGTCGACTTCTTGAAGGCCGCAGTGCATTACACGTGACTAATAGGGGTGGCTCGGGTTCAGGGGGTAGCCGCACGAGAAGTAATGGGGTATAAAAGTCCAGGACTTAGTAGCCTTTAGCGCTGCGACAAAACCCGCAACACTTACAGCCATTCAAAGGAAGAAATGGGCGGATCACGTACCAATCGGCCAATATCTAACTCACTCACAACCAAACAAACGAGGAAAGAGAATAGATTTCCAACTGTTCCGCTCTTCGTTAATTACTAAATGACTTTTCTGCACAGCCGAATTGAGGGTCCGGCCTATCGATGGCCATGCACACCGATGACCGAGTGGGAAGCCCGTGGGAGATGGAGCAATTGAGAGAGCGAGATGGTTTCTTTTCCGAGAAGGCGGCTGGTTGTTTTAGATAAATAAGTTGGGCTGACCCTGTCGCCACTGATACCGCAGGAGCATGGAGGCACCAACAAGAGGTCAGCGGCGTTGGAGGGGGCTGAGTGTTGGCACGGATAAACGCGCTTTCGAGTGTTCGGGAGGGATCACAAATGTCGCCGAGCGAGTACACCCCCAGCCATATCGAGGAAGATTTGTGAACAACGGTCACTAGACATGAAGCGATGCCGAGCATTAGATTTCACCTTAGCATATGTTCGGATTTCAGATCCATCCGCACTCGTGGAAAGAATCAATAACAATTCATTGAGCACCCTGACAAGGGTGCACGCGTGCGTCGAGGATGCATCGTGTCCGTGCGCACGACCATTTTACCATACAAGGGATGTGAGCCAAGTGAAAGTAGCGTGGAAGTGGAGAGAGCAATTTCGTTCCAGCAACAAGGTTGGCGGAGGGCCCGATAGCGGGACTACCGATGACCAATGTAGGCACGAAGCCCTGCTTGAGTCTGCACATGCACGTGCTGGGAAGGTCGAGTAGTCTTTTCAGGGCAAAGGGAACATCATCCCAATACATGCTGGGTTAGGGGCCGAAGGAAAAGTGGGGGGCTGCGCTCGACAGCACTTTATATAACCGACCGAGATATACGACTACGTGACTGCCCAGTTCCGCATTACACTACACGCGATCTGAAGACGAAGATCGAACGAGAGATTAGTCACCTGAGAACTTGCAAATAGCAGCATGGCATTGACACACTACAACGTGCTGTGAGAGCATCCATGGTGACTGTAAAATGAAAGGGCAACGGTACCAAAAGCAAGCCGGTTTATGGGAAAGGACCTCCTAGCACCATTGAAAAGGCGGGCTGACTGATACCGGCAAGTACCGACCCAGAGCTTGTGCGATGTGCCTGCCAGGCTCGTGCAAACGCTTTCACCAGTTCGCCTTGTTATGAAGTGTCTTGTGAACGACTTTCATCTGATCCGGCCATCTTGAAACGCCGTTGTGTGCTTAATGTGGGCAAATTCTCATAATTACATCCCATTTCGGCCACTTGTGAAGGAGTATTAAGCGTCAACCTCTTGAGTCGCATCCCACTAGACCTGTACACCTTTATCGGAGCATTCCCCCATGGCCCAGCCTGCATCAACAGCTGCTTATCGAACCAAGTCCACTACACACTCGGTGCCTGCTCTGTCATGTGTGGCCGGGGCCACTTTCGGAACTGTTAGCCTCATTCGCTCAACCGACATGTTATCGCAAATCGTTTTTGCTGCTATCACATCCCTCTCAATCCTCGGCTACATGTGAGGTTATTCAAATTCCTTTCCAAAGATTCCTCTTATATGTTGCAGTATCCTGCGACCTGGTGGTCCAGATCTCACTAAGGTACTGTTATAAAAATCAAGTTGCTGGAGAAGCTAAGCTTTGCTTTAGACTGCTCGCCAAAACCAGTACGATGCTAGTGTCCTGGCTCGCAGCAGCCAGAAGCTTTTGGTCGCGATGGCCACATCTTTAGCAGGGCCAGACCGCACGAAGTGGGAAGAAGTCATGGAGGACGTAGATGTCTGCACCGCGTGAGCAATATTTTTCGTCTAGCCTATTTCAAGGTTCTTATACTCTCCCAGCGAGTTCCCTGAGGATGTCAAACATGATATCCGTCAGGCGGGAAAGTGAGCAAAACGCTGCACCTACGATTATGGTATATGGTAGAGCGTGTCCTGATACTTTCCTGACAGAATCATGGCTGCCGCTAACTGGGTTGTAGAGAGATTTGAGAATCGCAGCGCTGTTGGAAGGTGGTATCATCAGGACAGCGATGCTAACCAGATCTATCAGGCCTCCAAGTGCTTACGAGAAATATCGGATGCATTGAAGGTGAATCACAACTTCGCTTGGGAAAGCCACTGTATAGGTCCCTAACTGTCTACCCTCGCTAGGTCACTGGCAATGTCAGCAGGCGAATCTTTGCTGCGAAGGCTAACGGTAATGCATTGAATAGGGCTGGGATGTCGTGAAGTTGGAGGCATTAGTTCGTTTGTTCCGTGTTATTTCTGCCGCTTGCATGACATGCACGGTATCTGGTATGTTCAAAATTGTGGAAATATTTTTGTATCCTCAGTAAGATGTACATAACCCACTTGCGTATTCGTTTCGCGTTTGCACCATGGGGATTCCTATCCACCATCATGCTAAGCATTTCAATGGTGAACCCCCCATTTTTCAGAGATGAAGCCAATGGGAACGGGTCAGATGGAGTAAATATGTGTTCTCGGCTACCGCGGCATTGACTTTCTGCTTTCTTCAAGTTAAGCCGTGTGTGATTTTCGGTATGACCCAGTGTTTCACTATATGCGTGTTAGTATTACAATTTCAAGCTACGGAATCAGCAGCTGAGAGAGGGAGAGAGGTGGAAGAGTCGGTTTCATTCCAGGCGGGCATCCCACAACCTCAAGGCAAGGAAGATCGGATAGTTACGGCTAGAGTGCATGGCCAGCACACATGTCTGGCGCCGCGCTTGCAGCTGCGTGCTTCGCAAAGGTGACCATAACTGTTAGAGGAAGGACTTGCATACCCTTCGTCGTTCATCGTGCGTCACGACAGATAAGGAAAACCCAGCGTCTTGGGACCCAACCAAGAGACAAAATGTGCAGAAACAGCCGCATTCTACCAGTGGTACAGTATCAACGAGCAGCGGTCGTCCACATTCACTGCGCATGACGTGCCAGTATGCGACACGTCTTTCAATAGGCAAAATTTTTCAGTCCTCATACCCTCGATGCGAGCTTACGACTGTAGTAGCAACTGCGTCACTGCAAGATGTGGGTTGTCATTTAGGTGGACAAGTAGCTGCCGAGCTCTGTCCGATTGAGCTAAGGCGGACTTGATCCCCACCATGAAGTCCAAGTAGCGCGCAGGAAGAAATTGTGGCCGGATTGAGGATGGAAGATAACGAGGGGCCTAATTATGTTGGACGAAACATTCACTTTGAGCCGGCTCGTGACCCAAGCGAAGCAGAATAAAACACGCTGGACAAGTTGAACTCTGCGCAGGAATAGAAAACTATCCTGTGTTAGTTCACAGGCGGAAGAAGCGACCTCCCAGACATGGTCGTGTGTGGAAGTGATATAATGTTGACCGAATCCCGGATCGAGACAGCCAGCGCTAGCTCTTGCTGATCTGTTGGCGGGAATGGTCCGAACCGTTCAAAGCTGCAGATATGATGTGATATAGATTTGGGCATAGGAGAAGACAAGAGTATTCGGTCTTCAGGAACTCAGAAAGCACAGGACAGATGTCGAGCTGTGCAGGCTAGCGTACGCTGCAGCGTAACGTTGCAGGCACAGCAAGGGATACCAGGTTGGCCCTTGCCCTGATAGGTAGGACCGCAGTGACAAGAATTGTCATATTCTGGAATCGTAATTCGGGCGAGTGCTTGCCAGACTATGTGTGCGACTTTTGGTCCAAAGATGGCAATGTCAACACGAGCGCATGATCAAGTTATACGGCGTACCAGTCCATCTGGGAGATGGCATGAAGATAAGATTAGCACGCAAGATCACGGAGCGCTTACGGCAGTTCTCGCCTCTGGAGTTCGGTCAAGGGATGGGCATCGTGATTAACTAAAGGCCTCTCCAACTATATATACCTAGACTGTACGCCACGGACGTCTACGTTGGCGGTAACCTTCCAATGTTAGTCAGGTGGTTTCAGAGTAGGTCCGGTCAAGTACTAAGCTTGGTAGATGTGGCATCGGCGCCTGTCGTCAATGGGGTGGTGGGGCCAAATGTATGCCTGGACATGAGAGGAACCAGGCCCCAGACTCCACGGAACGAAAATAGGCTGGGTCCACCCGACCGCGGGGCAGGTGGGTAGATCAGCAGCAAGCAGAACATTCAAGATAGCGGGAGGGTCGGAATGAGAGAGATTAGTTGAATATAGATCGCAAACAGGAGTGTACGGGATGGATTAACTGCGCGATAATGATACACTTGATGCGCGGATACGATTACGTACAGGGTCTGTGGTATGTGGCGCAAATGAGCGGTGCGGTTGCTCGACAATGCAGGGTGGATGGAATATCGATGACGGTTCCTTAACGATGGTCCGTCGTGTATCGCGAATAATTCCTTAACCTTCTGTTGTAACGCGTGAGCCTCCGGCCTATACATTGGCCTAGCCATGACAGTATTTATAGCGTTGAACTTCGGCCATCGTATGCAATAGATGTCTCGGAAAGAGGTGTCGGTGTTATTAGGTGTGTACAATAAACTGGGCATTTTGCTGGACAGAAATCACGATGGTGATAGGCAAGTCTTGTGAGGAAATCAATCCCTTCTGCAGCAGCCCCCGCTGAGTGACCTGTCTCATGAGGAATGTACCTTCTTGCGAAGGCATGTAAAACAGGGTAACAGTGATGTGATCAACCGAATGCTAAGAGAACTCCCTGATATAACGAACATGGACGTGTATCGCCTGGAATGGTTCGAGTCCAAGTGCATTGGGAGTTGGGAGGGAAAACATTGGCAGGGCCGACGTATCAATGCGTCTTCGAAAGAAGAAACACACTGAATGCACAGCCTTCTGCCTAACTGCCAGGTTAGAATACTCAAACACACCCGCAACCGTCAACGAGTTCCAGATTTAATTACATACATCCATACTATGAGTGAGCTCAGTACAAGGACATGGATGAAATCTTAGCTGACATTCCTTATCCAAGTTGAATGCAAGTTAAATACCCTCTCTACTCATATATCACCAAGAACTGAACGCCATCTCAAGCACACCCGCCCCCAAAGTCTGCGCCTCGAATTGAACCCCCTTCATCATTGCCTTATATTCTAGTTCCAATAAGCGTTTTGTGTCTATGTGTTTTGTTCCTTCTGTATCGACATTCAAGTCAACTGAAGCGGGTTGTGCAGTATAGGTCAGTTGCTGGTTCCCAGCGCTTAATCCACCAACTGATGTGCATACTCACCAGGCTCAAGGGTTTTATGAAGCCTCGGGGTGCTATCCGTCTGGAAGAGGATGAAGAAACAGCCCCATGAGTCCAGGCATTCTACTGGTTGAAGTAACTGTATGGCGACGCCTCCATAATGTTAAACATGTGGTATTATCTCGTACAATTCGGAATTATATGTCGTTAGAGAGGATACAGCGTTCAAGGTCTAGATCATCGGGGTGATGTGGGATTGGAGCCTCTTGTAATCCCATTGTGTTGCCCTCTGAGATGGTCAAAGAAATTATTCATGCTCCAGTGAAATCTCTAGCAGCTCTTCTTGCCAAGTCATCTACGCTCCCCCCGTCGTCATCCTCCGACTCGTCGTGGGCAGCCCCGCCTTCGGGCGAAAGCCCCATCGCTGCGCGGCGACCCGCTTTCCGAGCGTTGAAACTCCTGCTAGCTACGCTGTTTGAAAACAAAGGCAGCAAGTAGCGTTCGTCGAGCGTAGTAAAGGACCACTCCCCTGCGGCGGGTGTGCGAGAACCGCTGCTGCCCTCTTGGGCTACATAGTGATGAGCACTTGACTGGGCGGCGGCACTGGAGAGCGGCAGTACTTCGCCACCATCCGAGTATGATTCTTCATCAGATCCTGCAGAGAACATGTTACTTGGTGATCGAACTGGAGTTCGGCGTCCCCGAAATTCACCGTCACCTGGACTCCCAGTCCCCCGGTCCCAACTTGGTGGCGGCACGGATAAGAAACAGTTCTTGAGTAGTCAGACAGACATTGCTTACCCATACACCTCCGCACGTCCAGTCCATGGAGATGGGCGGTGGTCGTGCTGTGTATCAAGCCATCCCCCACGACGTCTTGCGCCGAAAAGAGGCGGACCCTCCTCTTCACTACTTGATCCTTCTTCCTCAACACCTGTCCTGATTCCCAGAACTTCCAGCATTCTTGAAGTAGTTCCACCGAACATGATCACCGTGAGCACGACAACGACAAGGACGGTGGTCCTTAGCGCTGCCGCATTATCGCCTTGGAATCCATTTGAAAGTGCGACTCCAACGGCACCACGTAGGCCGGCCCAGAATAACATCATTTGGTATGAATGCGGCAATTCTTCGTGACGCTGACCACGGGCGCGCTGGATGAAATTGATAACAGTGGAGAGTGGGAACACTGCTAGATATCTGGTGGCAATTACAGCAATCTAGCACACAGTTTGAGGACGTAACGGCGAGGCCTGAAAATAATTTCGCACCGTAGTTACTAGGATGAGCAAGGGTCTGAAGACCTGCACATCTTGTGTGAAGAGATTGAGACCAAGATAAATGAATATGAAGTTTTCTGACAGCTGAGCTAATACCGAGAACATGTATTTGGTCGTTCTCTGCGTCTTCCGGGACATGGTGTGATAGGCGTAATGCTTGAGAGTAATACCACAGAACAGGAGCGACACAATTCCTGTGATTTGAGCATTCAGCAAGCAACATACCCAAGGAGAGGGGTGCGCACCACTCATCTTGATGCCGTTGCTGAAAAAATAGCTGGTGTAAGCTACCAAAGCAACAAGGCAGGACTCGATACCAGGGAAATGGGAAAGACTCGAATGCTTGAGGGCAAGGGAACAGCCCAGGCCGAACATCACGCCCAGAGCCATGGAAATAGAGAATGAAAGCAAGAAGATCCCAGTTCCATGGATGAGAGAAGATGGGTAGAATTCCGAGCCATGGAATCCCGACAGTGTTTCGTACATGACAATACTAACGGCGTCATTAAGGATGCTCTCCCCAAAAATAACCGCGTAGAGATTAGGGTCAACCTTGTACTGGGTGAAGATTGCCAAAATGGTGACAGGGTCAGTGGCAGAAAGGGTGGACCCAAGAATAAGGCATTCCAGGAGCGTTAGTTTTGGTGCGAGGGCAGCAGGTGCCACAACAGTGAATAAATTGACAATTACCCTACAAGAATTAAACCGTTGGACCCATTAAACTCCATAGACAACTTACCCAATGCCTATTGCAGAGAGGAATGTTCCAATGAAAGCAAATGTCAGGATAGAGCCGAAGTTGCGAAAGAAATGATCCTACAAAGGTTAGTTCCAGAGGCAGCAGCGGGAGTCCTTAATCCCTTTGACGTGCCTGTTTAAGTTCATATCCAGAGTTGAGAATAATAGGAGGGAGAAGTAAATTAAAGAAAAGAGTATGTTTGAATTTCTGAAGCAAGGGATGATTATTCCCAGAGTCGCGGTTACTGGTAGTAGAGATACGTGCCAGCATGTCACGGATGAGATGTCCTGGAGAGGCCCAGACAACCATTCCAACGAACATTCCTGCAAATATTGATAGGACCGTCTCATGTACGGCTCGTATCCGTTTGATTTGAACGTAATATGATGTCCATAATGAAAGGATGAGAAGAACGCATAGTATGGCGAGTGCCCATGACCTAACAACATCAACTTATTAACGATCTCAATTTCATACAGCAGCATCCATACGAGTATAGCTCCTCAGTTTCCGGTGTAGGTTCGTCGCTGATGGGATCCTCGAACGCATTAATCGTCATTCTTCAGGCGAGGTTTTGGAGGGAGGAGGTATTCGGTGTTTGCCGATTTTGGCAAATCGACTCATCCAAGCAAATTAAAACGGAGGGTTCTATGTATTCCGTGTTAGTTCATTCCTGTGTATGTTTGTTACAATCTTGGCAAGCTGGCCATGCCTGGAAGTGGCATGAATGACTACATTACTGAAGTCTAACATCGAGATCACGCCCGCACTGCAATGCGCAACACCAGGGCACTGTTACGTTGCGCATGAGCCTGGCATGTTTACGTCGTGATAACGTACATTATGTATTAGCGGGAAGGGACGGCAGCCATTCCGGAGAGTCATTAATCCAACTGCTCACGTGGTATCACGACAGTTCCTCCGCCAGGCCACCGTAGCTTGTTTCATGATAAGCGCAACTACTGCTAGCGGAGTGAGTGTTTTGGGCTCTGGACTGATCAGAGAGATTTACGGACATCAGACTGAGAAACAAAATTAGCTCAGAAGTGCCGGTCACGTGGAAATCCCCCCACTTTAAAGTCAGTTGGGAGTTATTCCACTCTTCCTAAGGGCGTCTGAGATTGTGCGAATTATATTCGACTCTGTCATTCTATCCTTTTGGTACTCGTGCTGTTTCTTAAAGTGCAATGAATGGTCAAGCAAACGGGAATGAGAAGGCGCCTGCCGTTCAGGTCTCAAACCTCGCGCGAGACCAGAGCGGCGCGTACGTTCCTTCCAGGGCGCTCGAGCTCATTCCCGAAATTGTCCCTATACTTCACACTTTCCTATCCGGAGATATGAAAGAGGCCGATGAGCAACTCAAGAATGGAGATCCCAGAGGCGAGACGCTGTACTATTCTCTCGGTAGGACATTCATCCCCCGTCATGAAAATGGAGTGAATTGTGAATAACTGAAAAATTCGAGGTCGATGTGTTATCGAATCCCTCAAGGCGTTCATGTCCTTTGAACACGCTGTATGTCCCCCCCATATCAACTCGCTTGCGATCACTTGCCTGACTATGAGCAGGACCTCCGTGACGCTATAGAGATCAGCAAACATTGCGGGGCCGTGTCCCAAGCCCACCGTCGTCATGTTACCTCCATGGCGTCGCGCATATCTGGCTTTATTAGTCGCTCAACTAGTGGTACAGCTTGGATCAAAGGCATGAATGACGTGGAGCGTCATGCTGAGCTATGTTACCAGGAGCACCTCCTTATAAAGGCTGTCCTGGGTATTTTGTACTCCGGAGACTGGTTCCAATTCATTAAGGAGGCGTTACATCTTCGTTCAGCGAA
Organism: Cantharellus anzutake; assembly: GCF_015039405.1. Classification (NCBI taxonomy): domain Eukaryota; kingdom Fungi; phylum Basidiomycota; class Agaricomycetes; order Cantharellales; family Hydnaceae; genus Cantharellus; species Cantharellus anzutake. The sequence goes on along the minus strand of NW_024067121.1, from coordinate 50,793 downwards.
TATCGCATATCGAACCATGAACGAGTTTCTGCGTGAAGCTGATGTCGCAGCGGATGGGTATGACAACCTCATTGATCAGCATTTCCGTTCTGGCGTTATGTTTGGGGTGGCGATGAATTCGCTCATTCTGTCGCTTCTTCCTCACCGGGTGCTTGCGGTACGTGTCTTGTTTGGTTTCTCATCATTGCAAGCTCACCTCTAGGATACAGCTCGCCCAGCTGTTCGGCTATGAGGGCAATCGAACTGAATCTCTGAAGTTGTTGTATGCGATTGGGGGCTGGACTAAGGATAGCGATGAACCTATGGTTGGGAACAGGAGGAGGGTGTGAGAAGACCTATGGCAGACATTTCACTCCTTATCTTTCACCTTGTTCTGAGTAATTACACTTATAAAGGCGTTGATTTATCCATGGTTCGTCCTTTATTACTCATCAGCTTAGGGGTTGGACCTGAGAACAGCACAGGCCCGAAAAATCCTGGACTGGAACATGCGGCGTTACCCCGAGGTGAGAAAGACTTTGTCTCTCAGATGAGATTGCTGAGCTTTCAGTGGACAGGGGGTCTTCTGTCTAGTATGCTCTGACACTCTATGTCGCACCTGTCGTTGACTAAGTCACCCAGTTCGCTAAAGGCCGGATATTGGTTTGTCAAAGTCGGCCGGATGTAAGTATTCTAGTTGACCGCCCCTTCACCCATTCTCATGTTTGGGGATACATTTCTCAGCTGGCCGTAGGTTACTATGAAAGGATGATGGAGAATTGCCAGATAGAATTCCGTAGCTTGAGAAACATTTCATTATGGGAATTAGTGAGTAGTCCTAGAATCTTGGCATCTTTGAGGTTCATATCCTACCGAGAAAGAGTCTGTGCAGTCTATCCCTGTACGACATGGATATGGGGGTAACAAAGTGGAAAAAGCTTCAAGCCGACGCTAATTGGAGCAAGTGCGCGTACACTTATGGTGTGTCTCGTCCTCTTGTGGTATTGGAGTCACTCGATTATACTGTATCTTGATCCTCAGCGTATGCGGTGTGTTTATACGAGCGTGGGCATGATGAGGATTTGAGGGAAGCGGAAAAGCTCATGTCCCGAATCCAAGGATTGATGCAACGCATCGCAAGCAAAACCATCCCCTTAGAGGCATGTGGAATCGCAAGCTAATATTGTGCCGCAAGTCATTCTGATGTCATGTGAACTCCATCCTAGAAATACGCCGCGCGAAAAGCGGCGAAATTCGCCACCCAAGGGAACCGTCTTATGCTCCCGGCTTTGGAACTCGGCTACCACTTCCTGTGTATAACCCGAGCGCCTCGTGGAGTTCTTGTGCGTAAGATGCTCCCCGCCATTGAAGCCGCACGTACGAAGGTTCTCGAGCATATCGACTCGCTCACAACGTACTATGACGGGAGGTACTACTGGGATGACTATTGCTTGGTTCACTTCCTCCATGCTGTGTGCCTCCGATACATCGCCCATGCGGTGGGTTCATGCGAGAGGATGGCGCTTCAACCTCGGTGTATTGATTACGTGTGCACTAGGATCCTGACGCTATGAAGGATTCGGATCTGGCCGATCCCCTGCCTGAGAACGCCGAGAAAAGGGCCTTCGACTCGTTCCAAAAGGTTATTGAAAATGGCGCTGGAATTGAGATAGATCACTGGATTGTCTACTATGCTCGTTAGTCGTTCACACTTGCGTTGTGAACTGCAACTTAATAAGGTCCACAAACAGATTACGAACTTGGACGGCTCTACGCTTGCATTGGCGATATTAAAGAGGCGCAGAAACATCTCGAAATGATTCATTCAGGTGGGAGTTTGTCCAGCCAAGCCCTTTTGACAAAACCGATGTTTACAGCGATCCTTCACAGGGAATGTGGTTGTTCATAAACCTGAAAAAGGCAAATACAGTTTGGAGGTGAGTCCTGTTCTTTACACTCGCAGTATCGATCTTTAACTAGTTTCGTCAAACCCAGAGCACCCTGATCATGCGCACACATGCTGCTATGGAGTCATTAGTAGATGGTCAACCATTATAGCGAGCTAATTCTGCTGTCGCCGATCGCGGCGAATTGTGACGTTTCATCTTGGATCTTGACTTTAATTCACGCTTATCTAGCGATTGGACTGCATATTTATTCTTGCGCTAGACGTTTTTGCATTCCCACCGAGATTCATAGATTTGCAGGTGTTGTGTGCGACTTGGTTGCCTTTGCTATTTAATTGCATCGTTGACTTCCAAATTTCGAAACGCTAGTGTAATCTATCGGGGAAACACTAGGCTTGACCAGTAGGTAGGTAATTGTTCGGAACGGCCACAGCGCAGCTAGCAGGACAAGTACGTACTAAGCAGTTGTGACTGCGGCTTTCAATGAGCTGCCGCTTATGATGAACAAAAACGTGGTTTGTGGACGCGATGGAGCCGGTCAGGCACCCGTCCAACTTTGGTTGTTACAATAGACATTATCCGGGGATTGGATCCTATTCATGTGGTCGGCCACGGCCTTGAACAGAGTTGGTAGTTTTGTGATTTTGATCGCTGGTGTTACATAAACTAACCACATACATATAACCTCAAGAAGCTTCCTTTTTGCAAACAATAAAGTCTGATCAGCCAAATTGTGATGGGGGTGACAATACCATGCATGGTCCAGGTACAAGACCACCGCACGCGGCAGAACAAATAGTTTTACGATATTTTGGCAGAGCACAACATGCAGGAGCAAAAGACATGGAAAGTAGGGAAAGAACTGTAAGGGTACAACTTGCTTGCGGTAATTGCAGTGTAACAAGTGAAAATTGTATTGGAAAAACCAAAAAAAAACTCGAGGTCCGAAACAAAGAGCCTAGACCCAAGACTGAAGAAATAAACGAGAGCAGAGATAGGGGAGTCGAAGGTATGAAAAATCGACAGGAGGTCGACGTTATTACGAACTGTGCTTGATAGTTGTGCTAAGGGAGGAGAATGCATGAGGCAGCAGGAGAAATGAATTTGAAACAAACAATACTAAGTGAGATGAGTTGGGGATGGGGAGAAAGCATTACTTGAACGTTCGAGAGCATGGCGAATGGATAATCGGATCATAGGGTGACACGGAAAGAGCCAACGGCCTTCTGATCGGCTGCCGAGCGAGTCTGAGCCGAAGGGCTGACATTGCCGGGGAACACATCAGAAGTTGGAGTAGGATACGGACGCTGATCCCTAATGAGCGTACCAGCATCGGATCGGCCGGCCCCAAACGGGAAGTAATCTTGTGTTTCACGACTGATGTGGGGCGAAGTTCCCGGGGAGCTCATAGGGGGCGAAACCATGAAACTCGGAGAGGGAAGAGTGCCGCCTCCGAGAGCCACTGGTGATGGGAGACTGAGGCTCATCATAGGTTGTTGAGGACGTGGGCGTTGTTCGATCGGAGAAGAGACAGAGAATTATTCGGACGTGAGTGGTGGGCGGGAGGAGAGGATGAGGAAGGCAAATAAGGATGGTGTGGAATATGATATGGATGATACGAAGCGCCATGCATATAGTCGTCGTCCACTTCATCACCGTCCTGAGATCGATCATCGTGAAACATCATCATGGGGTCGTTGGAAGCAGCCTCGGCACGGGCCTTGGCCGAATTGGGTGCCTTGCGCAAGAGACCTTTGCCGGTCTCATACATATTATGAGGAACATGAATCTGGCGCAACAGTGGATCGTCTTGCACGGATGGCAAGGAAGAGAATGTACTGGCAGAGAAATAAGCCTAAAAGGGTCCGTGAGAACCATTGGCAGAGGAAGGGGTTGAAGGAGACGATGAAACTTACTGTCATATGCCATTTTTTGCGGTACGGGTTTCCGTTAGGGTCAGTAGACAAGGTTACCCATGCGGAATAAGTCTGTTTGGTGAGGCCCTGAGGCGATGTGGCATAAGCGTGGGGGTTGTCATACTCGTCTTGGCTGTGCGGTGCGGAGAAGGGTGAGCTGTAAGGGTGGTGCAAGGATTTAGTATGAACCTACCCTTTCATTCCTCTTGACAGTTTTTCCTCGTAAAACAGAAACGGCTCACGCATTCTTGATGCTGACCTATGTTGAGGTTTAGCGGGCGTGGAATCGAGTTGGTGGCAGGGGGGGATCTACCATTTGCGACCATCGGTCCATCGTTCCAAGCCACCTTTGTGGGAAGCTTCCTCCCAGACGAAAACATCGCCAGACTGGAGTTGGGCGCGTTCGGTCCCAGTGAGACGACGGCGGATCATAGGGAGGTGTCCGAGTCTCACGGCTTCAAACAACACATGAGCGTCTAAAAGCTGAGTCAAAAAGGTGTTATGGACGTGTATGAGGGGGATTGATTGTACCATGTGCGCTCTTGATGTCTATTAGAATGGAATGAGACAAAAGTTGTAAAGGAGAAGATTTGAAGATGAGGACGTACGAAGGCTAGGATGAGTGACATGCCGGGGGATTTGATGAGGGTGATAGTTCATTGCTGAGGAAGAAGTGGTGGTTGTGACCGGGGGAAGAGAGAGTGTTTTGGAGTGAGGGAGATAAGCTTACAGATGAGAGTTGGTTGTTCATTGATTTTTATAGAGAGCGTTTATAGCCGCGCGATGGTGTCCAGGAACGCGAACAACACAACTCAGGCACTGTAATACAATAAGAGTTAATACTATTTATTACAAAAATCGTAAATTTTACAACATCAATCAATTGAATCCAATCTCATCTCTTGAAATACTTCTCTTCAAAAACTTGCGATTCTCCATTTTGGGACTCAAGCCACGCAGTCGAGTTAGCTCTCCTGTGCTGCTATCCAACTCCCATAATGGGAACGTTTACCTATTTGACTTTGCGTCCCTCAGGGGCACTCGTCGTTTTGGAGGAGAGGCACCAACTCGTGCAAGCACAGGTTAGCAAATCAAATTCGGCTCATTACTACTCCATGCACGTCGGCGACACACATCTCCGGGGGCCTGTTTCACACTCTTCGAACCGTAAATATTAACGTTGTCCAAGACGCTCAACAGTAAGTAAACTTGTTTTCGAGAGTCGCGTGAACGGGTTCTATCGATTCGTGGTTGGAGCTACGATGCACATCCTGATATCTCCAGGATCATATCGGGTTTTCGAGTTTCCTAAGCACAATTACGTCGGTTCCGTCCGCTGATCAATCTGAGAAAAAGTATCGCTCACCTAAATGGACAACTGGGCTCAGCCACCGCCACGCGCGCGAGGACTTGATCGGGTCCCATCGCAACGATGCTTTGTCCTTGGGTAAGCCTTCCCCCTGGACCCATTCAAATCACTCAGCCACAAGGCACTGGCCTGACCAAAACGCCGTGGACCTTTTTCAATCCTGCCCTGATTCATCAGCTAAGCGGGCTCACAACTGGGAGAACAATCTTCAGCGCTATGCAGTGTTTTTGTCAAGGGCTATGACACGACGAGGACACACGTTGCAAAGTCATCGCCCCAGCCACTGACAACACTAGTGAGCGATGCCGTGTCGACTAACGGATGTGTTGGGTGTAAGATAATTCATGATCACCTCACCCTGGCGTCGCCGCTCCGAAATCATCCTTGAGCTTAAGGTACGGGGATTGAGTATGCGGGGGTTCACCGCGTGACATTGGAAAATTTCAAGTGGCTTTCAAGCGCATTATTTCAAGCGCATTATGTAAACGCGAGGTGCCAATTTCAAGCGCTTGAAATTGAGATCCAATCTGGACCCGCACTTCGGGGAAATTAGGGCGCAATGGTGCACGTGAAGGTAAATTGCGGGAGACGGACGAAAGGAATCATCCATCCGACCTACACATTCAGCATAAAGAGGTGCAGAGACAAGTGGAGAATTCCACTAGCGCTGCAAAAACTGGCCACGACACCTATTAGACTGACCTGTGTCACAAGCGAAATGCCATTTCGTAGGGATTAGGGTAGTTAGCATTTACATATACAAAGGGCTCGCTTAAAACGTTGCGCGTGATGAGAGGACGGAACACACCATTTTGTATGGTGGCAGGGCGTCATTGGCAGTACATGATAGTGGTCTTGCTTGTTAGGCAGCCTATATGACTTCCTAATATACCAATTTAGATGAAAACGTGTAGCACAAGAACGCTCCTTGATCAGCTGCCTGACGCCTTGTTGCCGCGCATTACCACGCTATTGCGTCAAGGAACTTGTCCTGCTCTCTCCATTTCAGGGCAGTTAACCCAAACAAGAGCCGAGTGTCTAGCCAGCTTCCCTGATCAGGTTGCAGACTAGCCTGCGACTGGCTAGCTAGGGGCGGAAGTGACTGGCCAGCTTTTCTCTCCAACACTGTATTTATCACCTGCCAAACTTGGTTGGCCTCACATGCGTGGGGAATAGAGTATGGGGTCTCTCCTTTCATTTCCCATGGTTCCTTGTTCTGTTTATTTGTCCAACGATGATGACCTCTAATTGCTACAGCGCGCGGAGTTGGCCGAATTTATACAGCACTCTTGGTGATGCATTTGCATCATTTCGCGAACGACGCGCTTACTAGTGGGCAGGACTCCAGCCTCTGTGACTTCGTAATATGAGATAGATGACGCGCCTGCATGGAAGACTTGTGACTCCGGATCAATCGCTTTGTAGTCCTTCCGTGGACCCCAATGCTGGTGGGGATGCTGGTTTTTATGCAGCGTGGAGCCCCTCGTGGCCACGATTACAGCTGGATACTAACAGCAACATTACAGAAGAAAGCAGCAAACTCACGTCTGGACTATCACTGGGGGTTGGGCTGAGGGGTTATTTCGTATCTCGTGAGTGTGTCTTTGCTCCTCACATTTCGTATTCTATCCGTACATTCTATCAATTAATCCCCTTTTGTCATGGGTACCTAAGAAGCTGCCATAGTAGCTCGGGAGCCTGCCAGGCTAGTCAGATTGATCACGGCTATTTCGGTCGAAGTGTTCCTCGATTTAGGCCGGTGGTTGCATGCATTCAGTCAGTTCCATGTTTTGGGCAGTATTGATCATTTTCCATCTCGAGGCTAAGGGGGAGCATTGACTGGCAGCGCGGCCATAACAATTCCGTCTGGGATGGAATGCGAATGAGAACACGGCTCTTCTGTCCTCGAAGCCCTCGCGTTGGATTTCCCATCCGTATCGAAATGGCCGCAGTACTATCGCTGTTGAATTTTGGTATACGGCGAACTTATACCGCAGGGCTATTCGGGCTTCTCTATCAATTCGTGCCTTGGCAGGAATTTATGTAACTCTTGAGTACGTGCATCTCGTTGGCTCTTCTCGATCTTAGTGGGCTAGGCATTATCGTCTGACTCCAGTGTACCCATCCATATCGAACCCCCGGTGGCTCAATGTGCCACCCTATCGTACATGTATACACACTGAAGTCCCAACTTCGTTTCGCATCAACAATACCAAATAGCAATGCTCCTGTAGTTTCAAACGCGCTCTAGAATCCAACAGGTTTGTGCATTGAGTAGCCGGGGCTTGCTTCTCCGGAGTGACGCTAGAGTGAGCAGCCCCTTACCACTAATCGGCAGTGTCGTTCTCCGGGTGTGATCAACACTGATTGGTATTGGTTGACAACTAGTGCGTGAATTGGTCCCTAAAACTTAGTGAGCCATGCGTGTATTTACATATTCGTTCCATACGTTGTAGGTCTTTTCTGACAGGTTGACAGTGGCGGACATTTGTTTGCTGGCTTCGTATATGTAGTGAGTTAGACCTTGGTACTGCTCAGCCGACGAAATCCTGACATCGGGAACAACGTTCAGGAAGTATTGGCCACCTTCGTAGGGACTGGTGAATGCTCATTGTTTGCTCATTTATATAACATAACCAACCGTTCGAGGCCTTTTGATTGTACGGATGTAAATCTACGAAAGACTCAATGGTCCGTTCCCAAGTCATTGTTACTGATGTGTTGATGGTCAGCGCAGGACCAGGCTGAGGAACAAGTAGCATGAATAGCACGCGTTTTACTTATCAGGTCGCCAGGATTGACTGCTAGGGAAGTTCGTGGGGCACCTGGACTAGAGGACCTTATTCCGTAAAATGTTGAAGTGATTTTATGTAAGGAGGCGGTTCGGGCGGATGCGGTGTTTTACAGAGTCTCCCAGCTGAGAATTTCATGTTGTGCCTCCGTTCTATAGCGCAAAAATGTCACCTACTACTCGTGACCCAATCAATATAAAATGGTATCAAGGGTGCCCCCACCCTACCTACCTTCTTAGATAGCAATCAACCGTCTGAGTGCATGCACTGGTGCACTGGTGCACGAAGGAAAATATGATTCGGAAAATAAGATTTCGGAGGGGCCCGAAGGGCCCCAGAAGCTCTGGGGTGCCCGTGACTGAGTTTTCAATTACAATACATTTTCACCAGCACTTCGGCGCGGTTCTATTGCCGGCATCGTCTTCCGATGCGTTGTCATTGCCGTCACCATCGTCAACATCGTCGAAGTCAATCTTCACCAGTTTTGCCCATTGTTTCTTCGTTCCTTTTTCTGCTTATGTCTTTACAGCATTATTGTCTCCTCTGCTCACGCCATGTATCAATCTCAATACTATTCATTATTTTTGTCATCGTCATCGTTGTTGTTGTTCATTTAAGTTGCAATTATTACATCGATTCCAAATCCATACTCTCTAATGCATTCACAATCCTCCCAAGGAGATGATGGTAATCCTGGTCATCATCGTCATCGTCATCGTCATCGACATCGACATCGACATCTTCAATCTCTTCGTCCCAGTCCTGCACCACCATCCCTTGAAAATCCTCTATTACAGGGCCCTGACTGCTACTAGGGGCATCACCTTGCAGTTCAGCGATAGGATCGGACACCGTCTGAGTTGTGGAGGAATTATTGTTCGCTGTAACTATTTAGTTATGCTGAGAAATGCGGGGAATGGTGAAGAGGACACTTGACGTACATTCAGAGGTTGACACATTAGCCTGGTTCATATCCTCTATGGGACCTGGACTTCCCACTCTGCGAATCGCTGGAAGAGGTGTGCTGACACCACCCTGCTTCTCCAGAAGCTTCAGTTTTCTACGCAATTGTCTATTTGCGTTGAGTCGGCACTCAGCCATGAGTGAAATGTATTTGGCGAGCTCGGGGTGGGTGTGCTGAGTGGTCTCAATGACTTGACGCAGGTGAGCTTCCTCCTCGATCACCGAAGCCCATATCCGATGAGCTTCAATCCCAACAATCTTGACCTCCTCACGAGCGTGTTGAAGTTTGTACCATGCACGTGTAGCATCACGAAAATGACGCTGAAACCATCGCTTGTCCCGGATGTCCTCACGGCCACGTAACAGGATGATATCGGAGAGGAAGTGGAGGTCCGTAACGTCCTGCCACGTAAGTGATGGTTTGGGGGATTCAACGAGGCTGCCAAGGTGTTATATTTCTGGAGTGTTGATTGCAGTGATTTCCCCCGCTTGGCGACCAATGTGGAAATATGCTGTCGAGTTTTATAGTCTATGGGCATGAATAGTGGTATTAATGGAATTAATGCCGAGTGATATAAATCTCACCTGTTTTTGGCAAGCCAATCTTCTCAAGCTCAAGCTGACGTGAAATAGCTCGCTGCTCAAGCTCATCAAGAATGTGATGATAGTCTCGCTGTTGACGCAGAACTATCGCTTCGAGACGCTGGGGGGAATCGGACGTCCAAGGGAGGATGAACAATGATCGGGCCTCTATTGCCATTACCGCTGAACGAGCGGTTTCAAGGGTATCGATTGCTTGTGCTACATGCTGCCCAAATTGCGCTGATAACGCTGCTGGCATTCCAATTTGCAACGTCCAGTAACGCGTGGTTGCTCTAGTAGAATAATTGAGCTCAGCAGTGAATACAGATCAATGCTTACATACTCAGCGTGTTCCAGATGCTCAATAGCTTCCAAATATTCAATCTTGACTTTCTCATCGGTGGGCTCCAATTGAAGTGAGGAGATATAGTCTCGTTCTTCAGATAGCCACTGTGGGCAGTCGTGATCTGCATCAAAGTCTGGGAACAACACTTGTGTCTGGTCAAGAACCGTCGTGCCATCGCTAATAATCTTCGTAGCAGATTTGAAGTTGTTCAAGAGGAAATCACCTATCAAAGTTAGGTTAGGCATTTAGGGTGATATACACACATAACAGAGATGCACCTAATTTTTCATATTTAATTTCGTCCCATTTGGAGAAGTGGATATGTATGCGCTGGTGACGGTGGTATGGGGAAGCATGTCGTATGATTGGGGCAAGGGCATTACTCTCTGAATATACTCGTTCATTCCCTTCACCATCTTCTATGCCTGCCCCATTCTGTAAGGTAATAAGGAAGTCTAGCTGGCATGACCTGTCATGAGCAGCACCATGAAAGGAACCGGTACAACACCTGAAATTGGCATCTCTAGCCAAGGCCCCAATGGACGACTTCGACAAGGTCGCAGAGAATGTACACGCAATGTCATAGGCGAATAATATATTCTTACCGAATGTGCGTATAAGCTTCTCAGCGGAAGCCAAGGGATACTTTGCCCTATATGACAACATTAGTTATACCGAAAACATTTTAAGCTTTTGCTCACAGCTCTCCACTTTGCACCATGTCAAGGAGAAATTGCATGATCCCATGCCTACAAACAACCGAAAAAATACCTGTTTCGTCCATAACCTGCAAAGCTCCGGACTTTGACTTTGATGGCATTGGTCGGGCATTCCTCCAGGCTAGGCAGGCCTCCGATATGGGTGGGTCCTCTGTCGTCTGTGGAATAGGGGCCACCCGTGATTGTAGAATACAACGGCTGTACTAAAAGCACTTACCTGGCTTGAAGCACTTGGTTGTGAACGCTTTCGAGCACTGGCAAACTGATCAACATCTCCCCGAGAGATGTAATAGTCGCTGAAAAAGATACGAGAATCCCCCTCAAAGTGGTGACGAAGTCGCGAAAGGGAGGTGTTCCCATCGCCAGTCACGATAAACTGGATTGGGAGCTCTGGCTCATCCTCGACCTGGAACCCAACATCACCATGAGATTTGTGACAGCTTACCTATGATCGCGCTCACTTTATGATGGCATGCTGGGCAAGAGGTCTTGAGGCGGTGGTCTGGCGTGTCATGTCCCAGTTTCTGCTGTACCATAGCACGTAGTCGAGATAGGATGCAGTAATAAACATCAAACGCGAGTGAAATTTGAGTTCTCAAGTGGGGTTGGAACACGGTCTAGTGTTTTGTGGTAACAAGAAACTGTCAAGAACAACGAGATGGGCCTACCCTGTGCATGTCAGCAAGCAGTCGGGAGTAGTTTTGGATACTGAAGTTTGGTGCTGCCCGAAAAAGCGAGTGAAGCAGTTCAAGTGTCCGTAGAGAAAAGGCAACTTGAGGGTCTGTTGGGGTCGGTGGAAGATATCCGGTTCGTAGGAGTGCATGGGTGCGATTTTCTGTTTCGTCCCATGGTATGTATTCGATTGAACAGCCATCTGTGGCCTAAGTGAGGAGCTATGATTGGTGCGGGTTGGGTTATAACTCACCAAAGATATCAATGCATTGTATCTCAATCCAGTTGCTTCCTGGTTGAGGTTCTGGGTAGTGGACGGGTACACAGGACGAATTAGAAGTCTTGATTTGTAGGTAGAGGCTAGTAAGAGTGTCGAGTTGCTCCATCCACTGGGCATGGAGCCTAGACATCCGCGTACTCCATTCGTGGCCCTTCCTTCGCCTAGACAGGTATTATTTGCAGTAGTCATCATACCAACCTTAGAAGGAGACTCACGGCTTTGGAGCTAGTCTTGAAATTAATTTACGTAACTGCTCGAAATCAAGCCCTACATCGTCCACCAGATTCAACTCATCTCTCCCCGGCTCATCATACCAATCATCTAAGAAGTCACCCGGCGCAACCCCACCATCTTGAATCTCCGAAAGGCCATCAATAACCACCCGTGGAGTAGCTGCCCAAGGTATGATGAGATCAAGTAAAGTTCAGAGACTTCAATCTTACCTTTCATCAATTGCTCGTGGGCATCACCCACAGTTAGTCGGGCCTTCTTGCGTGCAACTGCCCCGCTCCGAGTAAGGGACAGTGAGTCCGTGGCCCAGTTGGTCAGGATTGTGTTATGCTTGCGCCTTCTTCCCATGCTGCTCCTGTAGAGTAGACTGGAAGGAATGCCATGGAGCGTCAAGAATAAAATTTTTAATGCTTACCACAGGGTTATCACGAATATTGAAATTAGGTGGTTGTCGGAGCTCGCTTAGGAGGCAATAAGTTGGCAGTGGCCAGATAATCTGGAATTGTTGGCTTGCAGTGTGTGTGGGTTGGTTAGAATAGAGATACTAGATAGTCGAGGAGGATTGAACTCACGAGATGTTCAGTGGCAATTCAGTTGAGACAAATCCAATTCAACATCACACTAGCGCCACGCAGCCTTGCACAACATGTTTCGGTTGAGTGACAAAGACAGGCAGGATGGTCAGTACGTGTATAGCCCTGAGTTTTGGAGATGATTGACCTGTGAACAGAACTAAACTATGCCAAATCAAGGGGTACTGCGAAGGACATGTTTCAGAACTATGTCCGAGCAAGCCGTGCAGTATACCGCTTGGATGACAAAGAAATAGGAATTTTTAATCAAAAAATAAGCGAGGCCTACATTCTTGAGTTCTATGTGGCATGGAAAATGAACGGTGAGTAGTCATTCATTCACAAATATGGCCTGAACATGCTCACAGTGATCCAGATACCCTACCAAGGTTTGGGGAACACGTCCCACAAAAGATCGAACAAATTATTCCACGGGAGATTTTCACAAAGGAGATGGCACGTATGGTGATGGAAAGCCTCTTAGCCCCATTGCTGGAAGTGCGCACTCAGATGTGGAGTATCCGAGCGCTGGTGCGTAGTTCTTGATTGTGTGCAAGACTTCAAATCTTACCTACAAAAAAGACTTCTGTCCTGGATCGCTTAGGACACCACAGTTTCGCGTTAATCGATTATGAGGGCTGAAAGGCGCCAATCAACATCATTCTGCCAAAAACCATCGAAGCCGAGGAGGGATGGTCGCAATTGCGGTTGGAGCTCCTGGGCGCTTTCTTAAAGATTCCACAATCTGTTAGTGCACCTGTAATTCAGATGATGGTTCCCCACGCCACTCAGGGTGGGGATGGTACTGCTGCTATACAACACGTAGCTCCCAGTACTCCCAGTGTGGTCTTGGCTCCAACTCGCCCAAGGACAGCCTGTCCTACAACACCATACTCCCCTATTAGCAAAGGCAAGGCGATGGGCGATCGTGGACCCACCTCCAGGTCGAATCTCTCATTCAAGATGCCTGATCCCTCCATGATTACCGCCACACCAATGCCTCCGAGTCCCACAGCAACACTGCGGTCATCGTCTGTTTCATCCAACATATGGGAGAGGTTAGCCAACGAGAGTGCGGACCCCGAGGCAATCGGTGCGCACCTTGCAGAAGTTTCACTTGCATCAAACGTAGAAGTGCCGAAAAGATGTAAGTACTTCTACTAAGTCGTAACAACGCACCATGTTCACTCCTATTCATTCGAAGTCGGGCACAGTCCCTCCTATGCCCCGGCTGCCACGGCCACTGCTCCTGTGGTGTCAGCATTGACCCAAGAAAACGTACAGAGCCTAGAGCAGAGCAGTTCACAGTTGGGCATGACCAACTTGACGGCGACGACTCCATCAAAGGACCCAAGGCATGCGCCACCCATTTCCACATCGCATGCTGGCGAACTCTACGGACATCACGACAAGGATCGAGAGTTTACTGAAATGGACATAAGCGTTATCGTTCTTTTGGCCCAATCCGTAAAATTCAATGAAGTTGAGTATCGCAACACATTGATAAAACGGTTTGATCATTCCCCAAGCGAGGCATACTTGCTCGCAAAGGTGGCAGCAGCGAACCGAAGGTAACTCTATACATTTAATATGTAGCTCTGCCATTCCTGAAAATACACAAAATAAAGTCATTCAGAATTATTATTAAATTCATAAGCGCGGATGTACAAACAGGGGATTTGCTTTTGAATTGAATGGGGGTTGGTTTGTTATTGTTTGTTCAGTTTCCTGTTTGCATTTGACAGTTGCACTCTAAGATGTCAGCCCCTTCACGGCAAGGTAATGTGAGATTCAAAGTTTCGAATCTGAGCAGTGCGACTTACTATGTGCCAATGGTGCTAGCAACTGGGCAGAGAGAAAAGGACCTAGTCAAGGAGGCGTTCAATGAGCGAGTCGCTGCACTGAAAACAAATTTTGAAGCGCAAGTCTCGGCCATTGCACTCGAGTTTTCCCGTCGTGGTCATCACTATTCCCAACGTCAAATTCGAACCCAGGTGATCTACAAGTTGTCGAAGCCAAAGAAGACGCGCAAGCCAATGATTCCCAATGCTTGGGCTCATGCTGAGGCCCAGGCACAATGCCTGAAAGGTAAAAAAAATTGGCTTACAAACAAAGGGAGAGTATGCTTACTATGAAAACTCCAGACGGTAGATTGGCACAGCTGCCTTACAAGAAGGAATATGTTCAGATCCTCGAAGATATCAATGAAAAGAGAATCACGTACCAGGATGTTCAGAACCCGGTGACCTCGACAGAGGAATACAATGCTCAAGTCATCCTGGATGGTGTTATGGTGAAAAGGCAGAATCGTGCGTTGAAGGAAACAATCATCTCACCTGAGCTATCCATGAACTCGATCGCAACTCACGCGCGGGATGAGCTGATAAACATCGTAAGTGACCAGCACTCAAGCAATTGAGGGCCAACTACTTAAAAAGAAATAGGGGAAAATGGCTCACCAGTCATGTGGCATCGAGATCCTCATCATGATGACTCGAGGGCATCGTGATGACTTATTCACACCGGTATTCTGGGCAACAGATAAAGCAAAGAGCTACTGGGGTGCACTGAAAAACATTGATATGGAATGGCATCTTCGCGTTATGGAAGCACATGCAATCGGCATGTTAGAACGTATGTGGCCGAATCTGATCTTGAATTACTCACTAACGCAGGCATAAGCCATGGCCCAAACCTTCAAGACAAAGGCTGTTACCTTACGCCGTGAAGTGGCAGAGGCAACCAGGCTCGGCCTCCGTGAGTGGTGCCATTCAAGTTTTCTCACAGGCGCTTACCGAATATAAAGGCAAGATAACAGAAAAACCTAGATTATCAATGGAGTGGCGGCCTGAGAATTATTTGAGGCTAATGACCAAACACTGTGTTGCGATTGACATGTCCAGTTATCCAGGTGGCACACTGGTCGAACCTAAAAATGCAAATGTTGACCATCTGCGTCAAGTGCTCGATGGATGGAACAAGGGAGACATCAAGTGGGTTGCGTTAACATCAGATCAAGTGGAGAAGAAGTGCGAAGAGCTTGCGTCACTTACCTCGAACAAAGCGAACAACGCCGATGTGACTGCGACACAAGAAAGAATGCCTCAAGCTGAATCGTCGATGTGAGCCTTCTCAATGTCTGAAACGAGCTGAGTCTTGTATGTACAGGTCATGTTCTAGCGCGAGGGAGTGTAGAAATGGAGAGGGAGAGGTGGGGATGTCTGAGAATGCCGCAGTGGCGTAAGTACATGAACAAAAGAAGAAAGATTGATCCTTACAATATTCTAGATCTGTGGCTTCGGCTACGACCCCAACACCTCCTCAACCCAACGCCACCCAATTCTCAGCAGTGACGAACGATCAAGTGAAGACCACCAGGTAAGCCCTTGATATGGGGCTGAAACCGCTGATTGAGCAAAACCAGTCGAGGTTCCAAACGTAAAGCGACCCAGACGTCGAAACCATGGAAGAGGAGACAGCGTGCACCAGCTAGCGCTGAGAACGAGGGCTTGCTGAGCTAGTGGTGCGGGGTGATGTAAAGTTTTTCCTTGCCACGTGTCCCTCATACCATTGATCAGTGCCTCACATATTCTACTGTTGTTCAATGGTTGGAGTCACACCAAAAAGGCAACTTACTCCTTTGCTGCACATGATTTCTAATGTGGCAAGTACGTACAAACCTCAGTTCTATTATACCAAGCGGTGAGCGTTGAGTGTAAGGCCCGCATCAAGTCTATTATATTGAGCATGCAACAAAAAAGATGGCAGTAGGACTGATGTGAACCCAACGACTGCCAACAAACTGGAGTGGAGCGGGAAGAGAATTAGACTTAGACGACGATGACGATGACAAAAATAATGAATAGTATTGAGATTGATACATGGCGTGAGCAGAGGAGACAATAATGCTGTAAAGACATAAGCAGAAAAAGGAACGAAGAAACAATGGGCAAAACTGGTGAAGATTGACTTCGACGATGTTGACGATGGTGACGGCAATGACAACGCATCGGAAGACGATGCCGGCAATAGAACCGCGCCGAAGTGCTGGTGAAAATGTATTGTAATTGAAAACTCAGTCACGGGCACCCCAGAGCTTCTGGGGCCCTTCGGGCCCCTCCGAAATCTTATTTTCCGAATCATATTTTCCTTCGTGCACCAGTGCACCAGTGCATGCACTCAGACGGTTGATTGCTATCTAAGAAGGTAGGTAGGGTGTGGGCACCCTTGATACCATTTTATATTGATTGGGTCACGAGTAGTAGGTGAAAAATGTAGTAGGGCCAATCCAAACCCTGAAGCGGGGAAGGAGCTCCGAATAGTGAATACATTTGGATGTTGCTTAGTACTCCTTCCATCTGACAGATGGTCATCCCTGTGCCAACTTTGGAGGCGACCACCACATCCAGAAATACGCTTTCAGAAGAAGTGAGGGGGTCATCAAGTCTAGGCCGGGTCGATACCCGCCAAGAACAGCTCGAAAAGTTTCGAACGATTTTCCATCCTGTAGCAAGAACCCATCCAGCGATCAGCGTTGCTTTCCTTAACCAAGATGAATAAATCTTACATGAGGCAGAAAGTTCATAAGGGTCATCCAGTGATTCCGGAATCCCGCCCCGAACTCTAACGTCTCCCCCGCTTGAGGAATAGTAGTATCGTATCCGTAGTCCAACATACGGTTGGTATCGAACATGCGCCTGTCTATCGTAAGAGCACGCTTGAAGTAGGATTGGGAAAGGTGAGATGGCAATTGAGGCTTCGTCATTGGTGGTTTGAGCGCATTGTGCAGGATTGTGTTGAGGATGACACTGTTAGTCAGGACTTTGATGACACCTTGTCCGAAAACCGGATTTACGCCTGTGCAGAGGCATCAGAACGCACAGGTAACGGATATTCTAGGTCTCACACATCAGCGCATCGCCAACGGCGATAAAATTATTTGGAACTGGCTTCGAAGCATAATCGTTCCAAAAACAACTGTTCTGTGCGTCCAGGTCAACGTCAGTTAAGTTCCAAGTCCTTCCTGACTTTACCAGATTGAAGTTGTCCCACTTGATCGGCTCATCGAGTATGTTAGCGTCCTCGGAAGCCACCTGGATGATCCTAAAGAACCATTCGTCCCTGATGTATTCATCTTTGGAGAATACATTGGAATATAATTGTCGAGTCAATTCGATGTATTCTGCAAACGTCTCGGGGCATGTGTCGATTCCCCATCCAGAATACCCAATGAGCACTGAACATAAATACGGGGCTAACTGGTCATTAGTTTTAGACTCACATTCATCTCCGTTGATTCTCGAGTATCCCCAAAGACTTCGGCCAGTCGCTGACGTTGGTGTGAAGGCACCCAAGACTCCACAAGTATCCCATCTTCCAAAGTCAACATGATTCTTAGGAAGCATCCTTGCCACTTTCCTTTGGGTTTCTGGCAATAGTTTTATGGAAGTACTATAGTACCTGACGTTCGGATTATATGAAATACGTTCATATGGA
This sequence comes from Cantharellus anzutake, assembly GCF_015039405.1. NCBI lineage: Eukaryota > Fungi > Basidiomycota > Agaricomycetes > Cantharellales > Hydnaceae > Cantharellus > Cantharellus anzutake. The sequence continues at coordinate 32,969 of NW_024067121.1, read as the reverse complement.
CCCCATTTTTTCGAAGCCAGGGGTAATAATTTGCTCCCTATAGATGCAGAACCGGAACAATCCACGAAGAGTGCGCATGGGATCGTAGTTGTTGATGTCACTGAGGCTGGGCGGTAAGAAACCGAAGAAATTGTGGCATTATCGGTCGAGCTCTCAACGCTAGTTACGGTCCCTTGGATAACTTGAAGCTTCTCACCGCAGTATGCGATGGCCAAACGTCTGCAGAGAGATTCAAGGCTGGAATACATAGTCATTCAGCATCAAATTTCACAATACGTCATTGTTCACTCACGAGAGTCGTGAGGCTGAGATTTGGTCCGGCCTGTGAACGTCAAGGTCACCAAAGTACGACGGTCCTGCCCACCACCTCCTAAATCCGGAAAGTATGTAAACGTCGTCTTTGGGAGCTTCTTTGTCGAAGTTTGAGAACAGTTCGCGAAGTATGGGCAGGCAGATTGGGCCGATGGAGTGGAAATGGGCACGTTGTGAAACTCTTCCTCGGAGGCTGATGGCAATTTCAGGCTCAATTATAACAACGGCTTCGAAGTAATTGGCCAGAACCCTGGCAGAAATGTAGCCCGATAAGCTAGAAGGCGTTGATAAGCCAAAAATGAGGGTGGGTGCCCAAGCGGAGCCACCGTACCTTCCCCCAGCCACAACTGCCGTACCTGATATTGTCCCAATTGGGGGCGGGTAAGAATTGGCCAGCAATTCGATGTCACTGAGGATCATCTTCGACTTGATGTAACTTCGACGAAGGAAGAACCACGATGCTCTGTACACGATATAAATCGCCACCGCAGCCCATAAAACTTTACTGGCCATCGAGTCTGCGGAGTAAACCTAAACCGAACCCCCAGGGCGTGATGCAAAGGTCATGTGCAGCAACACGTGAGTGCATCGCCCCGAAAAAAAAAAAAGTTGTTTATCCCCCAACTTTGCCTCCGCAAATTTCAATTCTATACTAGGACCCAACTTTCTCGAAATGGACGGAAAATCCTGCTCACACTGCAAAAAAACCCGACCTCTTGATGATTTTCGGCTCAGTCGTCATGGCTTGTCCTCCACCTGTGCCCCATGTCTTGATATGCAGCATGCCCGATGCCAGTCCAAAAAAGAAAAAGATTTGTTGAGCTCTCTCGAAAATCTGTCAACCCTTCGTGGGTTCTATGCTAAGCTTGAAGCCAATAAAGCCGAGGAAATTCACACCCACACTATCCTTTTCCACGAAAAGGGTAGCTCTCAATTTATCCAAATTGCCAGACCGGGCAATGATGACATCTTGGACATGTTGCCTATAAAGCTGAGGTGGATATTATTGGTTCCCAGTGCAGTGAGATACTTGGCTACTGGTGGAGGTATGTATGATTGATTTCCTCCACTTCCTTTTTTTTATTGAAAGAGCTGAATGAACACATTGGGCTTCATGACACCAAGAAGTGTATTGGAAAGACAGGAGAGCGATCTGCTCTGCTTTTTTGGTACTGGTGTGCCCAGGATTGCCAAATGCCACTAAATATTGACCTGTTTGACCACTCTTATCCCCATGGGAATTCATTCAATAATGGGGTATGGATGTCTCCCAAAACGGGTGCTTAATGAATGCATGCATTGCTCAATGCCCTCTACCTGTACCAAATTTAATTCAGTCTTTCCCCTATTAGAATTGATTCTGAGTTTACAGAATGGGCTTCCAATTGTTGATTGTGAAGGTGTCAGGGACAGCTCCGAAAGCGGCGAGGTCCCGGCGCGAGGGACTTGATGGGACAGATGTCGGCTATGCGTAGCGGCGGTCCTGTTGCGGGGTGAGCGTTCCCGACCACTTAGTCTGAAGTGGGAAGTTGTATTATCATTAAAAGGGGAAGCTACAGTACTTACCTGAAGTGGGAAGTTGAGAAGAAGGCTGCTTCTTCTGTTCCCACCCCAGGTGCTATTATATACATGCGGCTGAGGTCATGTGGGAGGAGCCACGTCATCCCCGCACACAGCCGCACTCCCCTGGGTATCTCCGTGGGAGATCCCGGAGGTGTGCCGCTCTGTGAGCGGGAATGCGCGCGGCGGGCGCGGCGATCGGGGGAGTGGGGTTAAGTGTGTAGTAATACATAGAGAAGGGGAAGTCGACCGTGGAACGGAAATAGAAAAGAAAGAAAGAAAAGGGGAAAGGAGACACAGGGAGTGATAGCGGGGGAGCGGAGTAGGGCGGCGCGGCACGGGGTCAGGTGTGTGCCCTGACAGAAGGCCCCAATTCCCATCCATGAAACACCTGCCAATTGAGGCCATTAGACCCGGTGTAACTGTCCATTAGACTGTATACACACCCTTGCTCAGTGCACCATAGCTATTGCATATTATTTGAGCCTCACTGATAGATAATGTTAATGTATTACATTAGCCACCCAGCACTCATCTTGAGTTGAGTACAACTGCAACCCTGTTTCACCTCAATATCAGCTATAATATTCATGACATGGATGTGTTGTGTTAGAACTGGGCAAGAGTGGATGATTCTGGAGTGGAACCAGAGACTTAGCAAGGAGGGACTTTTAAAGATAAAAAGGCTATGACGCATAAAATTCTCAGACTCATACAAGAGTTCTAGAATTGAATTGTACCTATGATGCATAAAATTCTGCATCAACATGCACATAGTTAGAAAGGTGTCGATAATAATAAAGCTATAGCTCTCACCTCAGACTCGTACAAGAGTTCTGAGGGAGAGGATCTACATGTCAGGGGACGACTCCTGGGTCCCCATGACCCTCCCCTATGGTCCACAGCCTACTGGTGTAACCAGCCCTATCCAGGGTACAACCTACTGTGGGTAAGGAGATGAGAAGGAAGCTAACTTCTCATCTTCCCACAGTGGCCACAATATCAGCAAAACTTCCGGGGATACCCGGAAGTCACATGAAGGGGTAGGAACCGGGCCCGGAGCATGCGGCACGCGGAGTGTGCACGTGTGTGGGAAGCATGGCGGGTGGAAGCGGGTCCGGACGCGGGTCCGGGTCCGGGCTAGTCAGGGTGTGTGCCCTGACACTACAGAGAGAGCGCTCTTTATACACGAGCCATGTCTCTGACATGTCTCACTGCATAAAGAGCGCACAGAGAGCAAACAGAGAGACTGAGACAAGACCCTCAAAACTCATTCCGCCATCAGTGGTGAGTTATCGATCATGTCTCGGTGTTTGTAGCAACCCCAAAAAGAAAAATCAAATCTCACATTACTTGGACACTGGGACTAGTTGTTGAAATTCCAACACACCCTCTCAATGATGGTTCCCATCGACAATCCCCATGGCCTTCACAAATTTGTCGTGTTTTTCAAATGAAAGGCCCTTTGTGAGGATGTCGGCTATTTGGTCGGCAGTTGGGATGTACATACTCGAGTGTGACATCGCCATTGTAAATGCAATCATGGATGAAGTGCTGCTGGATGTGAATATGCTTAGTGCATGCATGAAAAGCTGGGTTCACAGCCAGCGCAAGTGTGCCCTGATTATCACCAAGTATAGTGGTGGGAATGGAAGGAGGTCAGAGGACATCACCAATGAATTCCTGCATCCAAATGGCTTCTTTTGCTGCATGTGTCAGTGCCATGTACTCTCCTTCCATGCTCGACAATGCAGTGGAGGGTTGTTTCTTCGAACTCCATGATACAGCTCCACCAGCCACCTTGAATACATAGCCAGAGATAGATTTGTGGTTGTGAGAGTCTCCAGCCCAATCAGAGTCCAAGTAAGCGGTAAAATCACCTTTGCGAGTTCCCCCATTGTATATTAGCTTGTAATCCTTTGTTGAGTTGAGGTATTTGAGGACTCGGTTCACAGTGTTGAGATGATCCTTGCCCGGATTTGCAGAATATTGACTAAGCGCACCTATGGCATAAGCGATATCAGGGCGTGTTCCCAGCATAGCATACATAATGCTTCTGATGCGGGACTGGTAGTTGCAGGCATTGACTTCAGGGACATCCAATCGAGGCAGTTTGAAGTTAACTGCAATGGGTGTTGAAATCGGACAAGAGTTAGTGAGACCAAAATGTTCGACAATGTTGGTTACATAGCATGCTTGGGAGATAAAAATTAGGCACCTCACATGATCACAAGTGATTTCAATTCCCAAGAACCAATGGATAGGGCCAAGGTCTTTCATCTTGAAGGTGTCCTTTAGCTCTTCCTTGGATTTGAGTAACTGGACATCATTGCACAAGATCATCAAGTTGTCCACATAAAGGGCAATAATACAGAACTTCTTGTTCTGCCCCCTGTGAATGAACACAGCATGGTCCAAATTGCAGTGAGTAAATCCAAGTCATCCAAATTCCTCTTTGACCTTCTGGTACCAGGCCCTTGATGCCTGTTTCAGTCCGTAAAGGCTTTTCCCTAACTTCCACACAATGTCTTTGTTTCCATGATCAGCACTTCCTGGTGGCAGTTCCATATAAATGGTATGTTCCAAGTCGCCATTCAAGAAAGCGGTTTTGATGTCCATTTGGTCTATTTCCAGATCAAGACATGCACCAATCATGAGGAGAATGTGAATTGACGCCCACTTGACAACAGGCACAAAGGTTTCCTCATAGTCCACTTGGTAGATTTGGCTAAAACCTTTGGCCACGACTCTTGCCTTGTAGTGCTCTATTGAACCATCTGGCCCTCACTTCAAGGCAAATACCCACCTACATCCAACGATGTTTCCAGATCCGACATCCTCCACACTAGCCAGACTGTATGTCCGCATTTCCCTGAGGGAGAGTAGTTCGTCCTGGCATGCCTCAAGCCAGGAATCTGCATTAGGTCGGTCGAGGGCATCATCATAGGTGCATGGTATATCTTCATGGGCCATGTAAGTGTGGTTTTTGCCCTCCTGCTGGGTGTTTACAGGTCCGGATTGCTGATTATTTCAAGTGTAGGAGTGTCAGGGGACGACTCCCGGGTCCCCATGACCCTCCCCTATGGTCCACAGCCTGACCTATGAACAGCCCTATCCAGGGCAGCAACTCTACTGTGGGTAAGGAGATGATATAAAACAAGGGCAAGTATATACACTTGCCTACTGTGGGTAAGGAGATGAGAAGGAAGCTAACTTCTCATCTTCCCACAGTGGCCACAATATCAGGAAAACTTCCGGGGATACCCGGAAGTCACATGAAGGGGTAGAAACCGGGTCCGGAGCATGCGGCGCGCGGAGCGTGCGTGCATGCGGGAAGTGCAGCGGGTGGAAGTGGGTCTGGACATGGGTCCGGGTCCGGGCTAGTCAGGGTGTGTGCCCTGACAAGGAGCTGATGAAATATCGTTCATTGTCATCTCGTGTCTGAGGTCGCTGCACTTGTCCAGATCATCATGGTTCATCTGGTATCGCCTCTTCTACTGCATCATTGCCCATCCCTTCTTTGATCCTCCCCTCTGTCCCTTCGATAACCTCATTCTCATCATTCTCCATGATGCCCATCGCACTTCCTTCTACCTTCTGGTCTTCGATTTTGTCACCTTTGGTGTTCTGAACCACATGTGATTGTGATTCAACATCAGGTACTTCAATGGTGATGCGTTCCGATTCAGGGGACCCTTCGAAGAAATGAACATCTCATGATTCATGGACCTTGTTAGAACATGCAGATTTGGATGACTCTGGAGTGGAATTGGAGACTTAGCATGGAAGGACCTTGGCCTCAGCGACTCAGGCAGAGCGCTGTGCCATTGCTGGTTGTCCTAGGGGTCCCTAATTTCGGATCTAGCAGAGGGAAAGTCTCTTGGGGGGAATTCAGGTTGATTTCGGACTGAGGTTACAAGTTACTAGGTACATTGTATATAAGGAGGGGTCTGGAATCAAAAGGAACAAGGGTAGGACAAAAGGAGACAAAGGAAGATGGAAAGAGGAACAACACCGAGGGTCAAGGGTTTGACTCAATGGTGTTTCCCAAAGGAGGAGTGAAGGGCCAAGGCCCAAGGAGGAAGGAAGGAGGTTGGGAGTGGGGAATGGCTAGCTGACTGAATAGAAAGGAAGCAGCAGCCCAAATAGGAATGAGGGAGAATAGCGGAATTGAATGGAGCAATGCAATAGTTGCAAGGTCCGACATAAGTCCGGAAAGTCCGAACTCGGAAGTTAAACTCCGGAATATTGGCAAACATAATTAAATGGAATGAGCTAACCAGTACAATGGGTATAAGCAGAGGTGGGGTGTCAGGGCACAGCCCTTGACCCTCAGACACCCTCACCCTTCTCCTAACCACCCTCTCTCCACATTTCCCCATTCCCCTTATCCTTCCCCCCACTGTTTCACATAATGACGCGCGCGTGCGAACCCGTGGGAACGTTCTGGGCGAGCGACTCGCCCAGAAATGTACAGCCACAACCGTGGGAACATTCTGGGCGAGCAGCTCGCCCAGAACTTTCCCACGGGTCACACCCGTTATGGAAAGTCGGCAGCAAGCGGGAACTGTATAGTTCCTAGGGTCCTTTTGTGTCGGCCTCACAGGGGGCTGAGAAGCTTACCCTTCTTCTCAGCTCATTCCCTGTGAAGGCAAGTGTACTTACCCGCTTTTCAATGAATACCAGCTCATTCCCTGTGAAGGCTGAGGCCAGTCCCCTCAGCGACTTCGAGGAGTTAGCACCTGGGGAGAGTACCCCAGCTTCCACACCCGGCCTCGCCCTCCGGCCACTCCCAGCTGGGGTCCGGATCCTGACATGGGGTCAAAGTCCGAGGTCAGAGCTAAGACCGGAGGTTCCGGAGACAGAGACGCGAACGGGATTCCGGAGCGGAGGTCCGGAGTTTAAGAGGGGGCCTAGGGTTCCAGGGTTTGAAAAATCCCTAGGGCAGGATCCCTAGCCCTAACCTGGGTCATCCTGCCCTAGGGTCAAAAAATTCCTAGGGACCAGGTTCAGCTTGCCCTAGCGCTAGGGCATCAAGCAGTAGGGCACTCCAGCAAGTTTTACTTCGGCTCGCACATTTTCGTACCCCCTGGAGGAACAGAGTATGCATCACCGGTTGGGTCACAAAAATATTGTGACACAAGTTGTTGCAGATGCACTTCTGTTCCCCTTGGAGGAACAGAGTATGCATCACCGTTTGTGTCACAAAATTATTGTGACAGAACTTTGTCACACATTTCTGTTCCTAGAGGGGCAGGGTGTGCATCACCACTTGTGTCACAATATTGTAACAAAATATTGTCACAGAGGCATTCTGTTCCCCCTAGAGGAACAGAGTATGCATCGCCAGTTGAGTCACAAAAATTGTGACACAAGTTGTCACTGCATTTTCTGTTCCCCCTGGAGGAACAGAGTGTGCATCACCGCTTGTTGTGTCACAAAAATTGTGACTCAATGTTACAAAAATGGGGCCGGAAGCGCCCATTTTCGTCCGTTCTGGCGCAGGAATAGGGAAGGGGGTTGGACATAATGGTTTACAGGTTGTTTCACAGATGGTTTGACATGTGGTGTAACAGATGTTAGCACAGCGGGTTTTTGGTTAATTATTGATTGGATAAACTCTATTACTATACAAATCATGTGATACAGAACCCATAAGAGTCTAAAATGGGAAATTCCCATTTCCATAACACTCAAGTTGTCACTGTATTTCTGTTCCTCCTGGAGGTGCTGACACTCCTTCTATTGCAATAGGCTTTCCTCAAGCTGACGAAAGCATAGTGGTACATTTCTGTTCCCCTTGGAGGAACAGAGTATGCATCACCGTTTGTGTCACAATCTTGTGACAAAACTTTGTGACAGATGCACTTCTGTTCCTCTTGGAGGTGCTGACACTCTTTCTATTGCAATAGGCTTTCCTCAAGCTGATGAAAGCACACAGATCCCTTTAGAGGAACAGAAATGTGGTGACAACTTGTGTCACAATATTTGTGACCGAACCGGTGATGCATACTCTGTTCCTCCAGGGGGAACAGAAAATGCAGTGACAACTTGTGTCACAATTTTTTGTGACCCAACCGGTAATGCATACTCTGTTTGTAAGGTCGGTTGAGGTTCCGACCTTGGTGTTGACTCCTGCTATCCTCAAGCTGTCAGGAATTAGGCAGTATAGAGCTGTAATTTCGACAGGGGAGGAGAAGAGTGAAAACCTGTTTCACCCTTCCCCGCAATTTATATACATTGTTTACATCGAGAAATAAAGAGTAATAAACAATGAATAAAGAAAGCGTGCACAGCACGCATCACCACACATCCATTCCCTACACTGTTCCTCTAGGGGGAACAGAATGCCTCTGTGACAACATTTTGTTACAATATTGTGACACAAAGCGGTGATGCACACTCTGTTCCTCCAGGGGGAACAGAAATGTGTGACAAAGTTCTGTCACAATAATTTTGTGACACAAGCGGTGATGCATGCTCTGTTCCTCCAAGGGGAACAGAAATGTACCACTATGCTTTCGTCAGCTTGAGGAAAGCCTATTGCAATAGAAGGAGTGTCGGCACCTCCAGGAGGAACAGAAATACAGTGACAACTTGAGTCACAATTTTTGTGACACAACAAGCGGTGATGCACACTCTGTTCCTCCAGGGGGAACAGAAAATGCAGTGACAACTCGTGTCACAATTTTTGTGACTCAACCGGCGATGCATACTCTGTTCCTCTAGGGGGAACAGAATGCCTCTGTGACAACATTTTGTTACAATATTGTGACACAAGTGGTGATTTCTGTTTCCCCCTGGAGAAACAGAGTATGCAATCACTGCTTGTGTCACAACAATTGTGACAAAAAGCCATCACAGATACATTTCTGTTCTCCCTGTGCATCACCGCTTTTGTCACAGTTGTGACACAAACTTTGTCACAATAACTGTTGGCACCACCTGAACATAAAAATGAGAACTTGTAGGTTAACTTCACCACATGGTCTCCACCCTCCTCCGTTGTACTGAACCAGGAGGCCAACTCACAATTGGTGATGTTGAGTCTAGCAGCGCTTGTGATCTATGTGTGTTTCCTTTCTCGGAACAGTTGCTGCCAAAAGAGTCTCTTCACCATGGCAATATTAGTGAAATTTCGATGCTGAAATTATGTCATCTTCTTTCTCAATTCTCATTACATCTTTGCCAGATCCTTTCTACATGTCTACTTTCTCCATTCTGCACTACACCCCCACCGTTGTCTGCTCCCACTCTCCTTTTGTCCTTATAGGGTGATTTTTTGGACTTGGATGCTCGATTCCATTTTTTGGATGCTCGACCTTTGGGATGTTGGGAGTTGGAGTGGGGACTGGATGCTGGACTCTGGAGGCAGGCGTGCTGGTGTGCTGGGATGCTGGGATGCCGGGAGGCTGGGAGGCTGGAGGCTGGATGGATGCTGGGTCTGACTGCCACCTACTATGGAGGCTCTCAAGGAGAAGTGCTGACACTGTCGGCACTTTGGATGCTGGCTCTGGCTGCACTGCTGCTGCACTGCCACTCACTATGCAGCCTCCCATGCAGAAGTGCTGACACTGTTGGCACTTTGGATGCTGGCTCTAGCTGTACTGCCACTGCACTGCCACCCACTATGGAGGCTCTCAATGAGAAGTGCCGACAGTGTTGGCACTTTGGATGCTAGGATTGCTAGGGTTGGGTAGGGTTGCACTGCACTGCCACCTACTATGGAGGCTCTCAAGCAGAAGTGCTGACACTGTCAGCACTCTGGATGCTGGCTCTAGCTGTACTGCCACTGCACTGCCACCTACTATAGAGGCTCTCAATGAGAAGTGCTGACACTGTCGGCACTTTGGATGCTAGGTCTGACCTCACTGCCACTGCACTGCCACTCAATATGCAGCCTCTCATGGAGAAGTGCTGACACTGTCGGCACTTTGGATGCTGGCTCTGACTCCACTGCCATTGCACTGCCACTCAATATGCAGCCTCTCAAGCAGAAGTGCCGACAGTGTCGGCACTCTGGACACTAGGATTGCTAGGGTTGGGTAGGGTTGCACTGCCACCCAATATGAAGCCTCTCAAGGAGAAGTGCTGACACTGTCGGCACTCTGGATGCTGGCTCTGACTGTACTGCCACTGCACTGCCACTTACTATGCAGCCTCTCATGGAGAAGTGCTGACACTGTCGGCACTTTGGATGCTGGCTCTGGCTGTACTGCCACTGCACTGCCACTCACTATGTAGCCTCTCAAGCAGAAGTGCTGACAGTGTCGGCACTCTGAACACTAGGACTGCTGGGGTTGGGTAGGGTTGCACTGCCACCTACTATGAAGAACTTCATGCAGAAGTGCCGACACTGTCGGCACTCTGGATGCTGGCTCTAGCTGTACTGCCACTGCACTGCCACTTACTATGCAGCCTCTCATGGAGAAGTGCTGACACTGTCGGCACTCTGGATGCTAGGTCTGACCTCACTGCCACTGCACTGCCAAATCTTCGCTCTCTCCTCAGTACAAAATTACTCTCAGGGCATGCAAATGGCTCAATAGGCAGCCCCAAATAACAAGTGTCCAATTAGGCACAGAGAGGTAAATATGAATGAATGGGGGAAATTATCATAGTGGATCAAAAATTTAGCAAGTAACTAGAATCGCTGCTGTGCCCCCTTGTGATGGGAATTTTTGTATCCAACTAAATCAAATAATGGAAATATTGAGTAGCGTTGTAGGAGAAATAACATATGAAGCTATATTATCAACTGGGGAGTAATAAAGGCTAAAGAGCCAGTCTACCCTCCATGCTACTTTATATACATATGTACAAGTGTATGCCGGAGTGTCAGGAACATGTTGGATGTGCATCTGGATGATCCGCAAAGCGTGCAAAGTCGTCCAGGCTCGTAAGGTGGGAGGGGCAGGACTTCAGCTTCAGCGACTCAGGTGGAGTGCGCTGCGCTTCGTTCTTACGTTGTTGTCCCAATTTCAGACAGAAGCCTTACGATGTAGAGAAGAGACTAGGGGGGGAAATCCAAGTCAATATACGAACTGAGGTACATCCGGTGTAACCTACACACATTATAAGCACAAGTAACTAAATGGGCTGGCCTGAAAGGAGTGGCAGATCAAGCGCAATATTAATGAATGAAGAAAGAGACAAATAGTTAATATCCGCAAACTTGGTCAACAAAAGGCAAGCAAGAACAACGAGTGGCAAAGGAGGAACAATAGTCTGCAAGCAAACAAAAGAGAAAAGGCCATCCAGCCGTCTAGCAAGCTGTCCGGTTGGCGGGCGGACAACAAAGAACCACTCGAGCAGGCAACCTTGGTTGGGAGGTACATATGCATGCGGGGGAGGAAGTGTGGATGACGATGACAGGTGGACGGATGGACGGATGGACGGATGATGATGTTAGCGGGTGGGACAGGCCAGTGGCACCAGGGCGTGTTGATGGATGTGACGGATGTGTCGGGTCATGACATGGAGTTGGCAAATGCATGCGGCTTGGTAAATAGTAAACAAGCATGCTTTTGCGTGCGATCTCAGCAAGATATAAAATGGGAAAGCATGTGCAGCCTTCTCAGGCCTTACAGGGATCGACTAAAGTCAACTTAAATAAAAGAATTATTTCTCAGAAAGCCTGAGTGACAGATCCAACAAAGGAATCACAGTAAATTGACAGAAAAGTTCCAGCAAGAGAAAAGCTCTGCAGGGGTTCTGTTTCCTAGTAATTCTAACATCCTGAGTTTCAAAGACTAATGTACAACAAGGAGAATTAGCCAAAACACTCAGGCAGGCACAAAGATCTCAGGTGCACATCCCCAAATGAACAACGATCCCAGAGTTCGTCACTCTCGCAACAATTTCTTATTTGATCACCCCAAGAACACCAAGAAGGGAAGCAACAGGAATGCTGTATGTCGGTGAGGGCAAGTATAGGACTGTCCCTGCATATAAGCCCTAATAATTGTTAGGTGCAGACTTGCAGCTAGACACTGTTGCATAGAGTGATGTTCCTCTCTTATCATGAGAGTGTGTATTTATCTTGGATAGATCTCGTAATGCCCAGGCTAAATGTAGAGAATGCCAAAGAGAAACCGATTCTTCCATAAAAGCATGGCTTTGCAGGGACGACCAAAGCAATCAAATGAGAGGGTGAGTGCAAGAGACCAAGTAGCAAGGTGACATTGCTGGAGGTGGGAAAAATGCCAAGGAATTCCGGACTCGAAAGTGACCTTGCAGGGTAACTCCTCTATGGCGCTCTCCTCGCCTACCATCATAATTCTCCTCGTTTCCAGCTTTCCAATGATACCTCATTCATCCCAATTGGTCCAGTAGTTCATGAGATATTCATTGACAGGTGCTGTCGAGAGCATGTGAGGTTCAACACCATGTCGAACCACCCATATACTAAGGCTCTGTTCGGTAGAAAGAAACCTGTTTCTTTTTGTGTCTTCATTCAAAAGGTGACTGATTCTTTCTTGTTTCTTCTGCCACTTTCGTCAAGAAACGAGAAGAAACTGACGAGTGTTCAGCATGCCGGTTTCGTTGTCATTTCTTGCTACAGCTTTTGTCTTATAAACCTCACACATGTAAATTAAGCGTGAATTATTGTTGCAAGTATGGATGCTGATCTTGGCAATACCCATCCCTCGATAACAAACAACGTCGTACACCCCGGGCCAAGGGGGAATCCACAAACCCACCTTCCAAGTGTGCTGTTTGGAAATCGCATGAGGAAGCGGAGCTCATCCACTCCCTTCTTGAAGTTAAGTGTGCAGGTGGCACCTCGAATATTGGGTTCAAAGACAAGGTTTGGAACTCAGTTTCCGCACACTTAACTGAGGAATGTGTTAGAATGGGTGGACTCGGACGACTCCGGAATGGAATCGGAGACTTAGCATGGAAGGACCTTGGCCTCAGCGACTCAGGTGGAGCGCTGTGCCATTGCTGGTTGTCCTAGGGGTCCCTAATTTCGGATCTAGCAGAGGGAAAGTCTCTTGGGGGAATTCATGTCGATTTCGGACTGAGGTTACAAGTTACTAGGTACATTGTATATAAGGAGGGGTCCGGAATCAAAAGGAACAAGGGTAGGACAAAAGGAGACAAAGGGAGATGGAAAGGGGAACAACACCGAGGGTCAAGTGTTTGACTCAATGGTGTTTCCCAAAGGAGGAATGAAGGGCCAAGGCCCCAGAAGGAAGGAAGGAGGATGGGAGTCGGGAATGGCTAGCTGACTGAATAGAAAGGAAGCAGCAGCCCAAATAGGAATGAGGGAGAATAGCGGAATTGAAATGGACAATGCAATAGTTGCAAGGTCCGGAGTAAGTCCGGAAAGTCCGAACTCGGAGGTTAAACTCCGGAATATTGGCAAAGGTAATTAAATGGAATGAGCTAACCAATACAATGGGTATAAGTGGAGGTGGGGTCAAAGTCCGAGGTCGGAACTAAGACCAGAGGTTCTGGAGACGAGACGTGAACGGGATACCGGAGCGGAGGTCCGGAGTCGGGAGCATAGGTTTTGCGTACTCGTCTGGAAGGTGTCGAGGTTGGGGTCGGACCCGGAATGTTCCGGAGTCGGACCGAAGGTGGTGTCAGAGCCGGAGGTGGGATAACCTCTTGGGAGTCGGCAAGGAGGAGGTGATGGAAGGGAGTAGGGTTCCGGAAGTCAGGTTGGAGTCTGGGAGCCGGAGCGGAGGTCGGAATGTTGGATATGACAGATGCGGGACTGTGTCAAGCGATGTAATAAGTATGGCAAGGTGAGTATGAGATGAGTGACTGATCAGACCACTGACTATATCTCCGCCATAGTTAAAACAGATATACTGGGCCATCAAAAGACTTTCAGAGCAGTCAGGATTTCCGTGGAGCAATGAGAATGGTGCCGATAGAGCGATAAGTTTTTGTTGATACTAGATGCGATGTTTATCGTATATGATGGCATTTTAAAAAATAACGGTATAGGTACATACGGGATGCCCCGACACAAGCAGTTTCTTTCTTTCTACCGAACAGAGCCTAAGGATGTTCCATTTGGGACGATACTCCCTGGATTAGGAGGGTGGGTTGACATCACCAGTGTCTAGAGAGTGAACAGGTTTCAATGGTATTTGAGGGGATGAATTGTGAGAATCTAGCACGTTGCGAGTGCTCAGTTCTGAACAAGCCAACTAAAATGAATTGCTTATCTACCTAGCACGTTGTAAGCGCTAGGATATTTACAAGGTTTTTAGTCATCGACTAAGTCAGCGAAGACAAGAAAGCTCACCTCAGTTCTGAACAAGCGAACTGAGGGAGAGACAAGGGCAAAAAATTAAGGCTTTTAAGCCTTCTATGATGCGGCTGGAAAGAGTGATCAAGAAAGGAATGACGGACAATCATGTAGATCATGTGTCCATGCGCAAGATATGCGTTGACCTTTCTCCTAATATGAATGTTGGGCATGCAAGTTTTGACTTGGCGCTGTAACGGCTCTATCACCTAGACTCGAGACAGAGAAAAGGGGGAGGGTGGTAGTGATTGTGTATGTGGTTGGGAGGTCCGGGTTTTGGTCTTGGGGCGCTACCGTGTCTACTAGAGCCTCAACTAAACACTCACGTATGTCTCTCTTGGATGTCAAGGCCGAGGATTATGAGTAGAGGGGTGTTAGATGTTAGCAACAAGCTCAGGGGGGGCATGGGGTCGTGGATGGCGTCTTTGCCACTTGGATGTAACTACTTTTTACTCCTTCATGGGTCTATTCATTGCTAACTTGTTGTGTACATGTACAAGGTATTTTCTAATGTCCAATTAGGAACAGAGAAACAATAAAAGAAATATGAATGGGGAAATTGTGACAACGGTCCCAGACGGAAATTGTAAAAGTTAACTCCGCAACACCGCCCGCCTATCCTCTCGCCAGCAACCTCCTCGTCTCCAGCTTTTCAACGAACCCTCATTTGTCCCAATTGGTGCAGTAGTTCCTGAGATATGGCCATTGACAGGTGCTGTCAAGACCACGTGAGGCTCTACACCATGCTGAACCATCCACGTATGGGATTTCCACTCTGGGAAATGCTCCGTGGGCAAAGGGGGAAGGTAGATCGTCACCAACGGGTAGAAAAACCGCTGGGTTTAATGTGTGGTTATGGAGGTCTGGGGAGGGGGTGAAATTGGCGGTGTGGTTGGGCGTGGGGAAATTGACTTGGGACTGTCAGGAATGTTGGGAAAAATAAGGAAAGAATAAGGAATGAGTGTATGGAGTGTTGGATAGTAAGGAAACGAGCAATGGAAGCATCCGCGGTTATGTATTGTGCATTGTTGGGTAGAATCCGCAGAATCCGACTTTTTGCCATGCACGGACTTGTCCTCACAACGTTGTCCCTCCCAATCAATGTATATAACACCTTCCCATCGTCTCCATTGGACTCTCCTTGACTCTAGCTTCGTGCTGATATGCCATTCATCCCATTTGGCTTGGTGGATCTTGAGATAGGCACGTGCATTCGACATGGTGTTGAGTGTCCTCATATCTCTGTCAATACTGCACCGTTTGGTATGAAACTCGGCAGAAAAATAAGCCTAATTCTCCTCTTTCGATCTTATATTTTGCCGCCGAAACGCACACATGGATGTCAGGATTTTCAGGCAGAAAGGTGGGGTGAGTGTGGACATGGGAATCGTCCACTCCCCACGTTTGCAAGCGACCAAAACTCGTTGTATACTGAGCACCTCGTTGTGAATGAAATCTTGATAGGTGGGTTGGATGCACGGACTGAATCTCCCTGGGGCTCTTCACCTTCACAAACATTTTCGACTATTTAGCTGAGTTTTGGGACCCCACTACGATCCAGCTGGCCCCTGTCTTGCTTCCCTGGGGCCCCAAGGCCAGAGTGGCTCTCCCACTCTCCGATCATGAAAAATGAAATTGAAACTGGCAAAATTATAACAAATAATATAACAAATAATGATAATGATAAGACAAGGCTTCGTGCTACAGGGTCGGTGACACCCATTCCCTCCTCCTAATCAAAGATCCATCCCACATAGCCTTATCATCGATCAAAGGATTGAGAATGATTATGGGAAGCCTTTGACCTGCCATATCTGCAGGGAAGGTCTCTGCACTTTTGGCGTTGGATGTTGTGTACCACATTCGTGAAAGGTCAGAATAGGGTGCCCAAACAAGTTTGGAGTACACATTCTTCCAGACCTTCTCCCTAATACGATCGCCACCAGTATAGTCGAATCTCTGGATGAATTCCCACCAGGCAGCATGAAACGAATGCCGCTTCCAACCCCTACCACCATTTTTGTACTCTATCAACCCTTGCTCTCTCTCATCCCCATATCTCATGGGTTGGCCTCCTCTCCTCTCCCTATTGTATGTCCCCTTCATCCTTGCTTCTTCCCATTTCAGGTCAGCTGGTGGGAAAGAGAGCTGGAACGCTACATGGAACTCTGGGGGGTTGCGCTTCCTGATGTGAGCTCCGGTGAATCCACTGCGGAAAAGATCAGGTTCTTTAAAGTACCCTATACCAGGGTGTGCAACTGGACTGTCTGGATTACGGACAGTATGGTAGAACAGCTCTGGGGATTGCGTCTGGGGGACAGGGATGGTCTGCAGCACGTTGGAAAAGTAAAAGTCGAGGATCTGCTGGATATTCTTGGTCAATACCAGGTTTGTGGTCCCTTGAACGAGCTGAGGGACCCCATCACTGTTATCCGAGTTGGGGAAAGAATCCTTCAGGTGCTTGGTAGCGCTCTCCTTCAATTTGATATGAGCATTTGCTAGCAGCTCATCTAGTGATTCCGGCAGATCTGGTGGAAGTGTGTGGTTAGGTCTTGGTAGACGGAAAGGAGCAGGTGGTGTGATGTAGGGGGTAGTTGAAAGTATTCTTTCGAGCTCGTCGATGGTAAAGCCGGAGAGGTGTTTGAGATACCGATCCAGCAGTAGCCGACGCCGTCCCAATCCAAGTGTGGCTCGTGCTTTGAATCCAGGGGAAATTGGCCTATGCCAATCATCTGTCATGTTCAGGTTGTAATCGATGTCCCTGAACCAGATGACATTTCCCGAGGCAAATGGGCGGTATTCTTCATTTTCCGCCTGCGCCCTCCATGGATTCCTGTCACGTCCATCTAACAGATCTGGGTGGGAGAAGTTGTCGGTGACAGGGAGGGAAGCACACATGAGCTGGTGCTCTGATGAACCTGCTGCTGGTCTCCTGTTCAGCATGTTGATCCGCCATGTGAGTGCAGCACTGAGCTCCAGAGCATGTCGTGCCAGTCTAGACCGGGGGGTCCCATTCATCTGAGCCTCAATGACCTGACGACATGCACGAGCCATCAGAAGCTTGAATAGCCTAGTTTCAACAGTAAGCCACTTCCATATTCCAGCAATTTCAGACTCACCACCACCGATCTGCAGGCACTGAGATGGTGCACTGCTCGATGAACTCCTTTGTCACTGTTCTCAGGGAATTTTTGGCTTTTCGAAGGGGAACGCGTATCTCCAATCTTGCCGTCCCTTCCGTCCTCTCATGATGAGCTGAATTCCACACTTCCTCCAGATTATCGAATTCCACTCTCAGTTTATCCTTGGTTTTTTCTCCAAACACGTTCTTTTTCGTGATTCCCAGCATAGGGTCAAACCTGTCAGCTCTCCTACAAACCCCCTTCTCCGACGCATACCATTGTGCATAAATGGGTAAGCGGGGGAGATGAGGCAATGCACAACGTCCTCCAGCCAGAGATAGGATTCCTGCTTGAATGTCGCAGAAATACCCCTCCCTTCCAGGCTGTGTCCATTGTCTTTCCACATCCCCCTGATACCCTGTGGCAAGGACCTGAAGAATTCGGTGGTGCTCTGATGCATCCCAGTGAAGAACATGGGCCTTCCTGCTTATTTCGAGCCCCACATCCACCCACGTGCTTTGCTGTTCTAGAGATGTGAGTCCACTGTGAAACATCCCCAGGATAAGTTGTCTGAAGATCGTCTCTTGATCCTCTTCACTGGAACCCTGCCCTTCCTCTGTGCCATTGTTAAAAGGGACAGGATGTGTGGTGCTGAGTTTGATTCCCTTGATCTCAAGGCCAAAGAAGAAGCTGCGAGCCCATTCGAAGCGTTCCTTCTTCCTCTCCAGGCAATCTCTCATATGTTCCACCAGTTCACCTAGCAGAGCAGCAGAAACCAGACGCTTCCCACCCACCAGCTTGCCATCCTTGGTGCGGGAGAGGATGCCACCCAAGAGCCGATAAGGGGGAAATGAAGGCGAGGAATGTGGAAGGATATGAATCAAAGCTGGACGCAGGATTTCATCGTAGAATTCCGCAATATAAGTCTCGCTGACCCTGTTGTTGTTGTTGTTGTTGCCGTTGTTGTTGTTGCCGTTGTTGTTGCCGTTGTTGTTGCCATCGTTGTCATTGTCGGTATTGTTGGAGTTGTTGGTGTTATTTGTGTGGGTTGGGCCAGGTGGGGTTGTGGAAGGGGTGAAGTATGGGAAAAAAATTCTAATGAGGCCATTTTTTGAATAATTGCCAAGGCAATAGTTGGCAATCTTATTTGGTGCTGTCACATGGTCCCCAGGTTCACAGTTCTGGATGGAAGTGAGTTGTAAGGGTTAGAGTATGAATGACACTAAGGCTCACAATCTCGAATAGATGATCTGGAAGCTTCACATGCAGATTGGTGGAACCAGAGAGAGAATCCATAGGACGAGGGACAAGGGAAAGCTCCACACTGTCGAATAATGGCAACCCCTGATAGAACCCAATGATAGAGTCAAAGTCCCTGTGGAGGGAGATGCCTGCATCATCACCAGACAGGTTGGTTTTCATGTCTGCAGTATCAAGCTTGTAATATCTGCCATCATCATTCTTGCCTTCTAAAAGGAGTTGCTCAAATTGGATGTTCAGCCCCCCTGGTGTTCTGACAGAATCCAATCTGAATGCCTTTCTGACATATGCTGGGAACCTGATGGGCTGGAGATCTTCACCCAGATCTGAAGGTGTTGTTTCCCTGGATGCCATGGAGGGTTGTGAATGTGCAATAGAGAAAAAATTTCGGCAAGTGCCATTGAATACCGTGCCCACAATTGAATCCACTGTGACAGAAATTTCTGTCACACCTTCTCTAATGTCACACAATGTCTCTCCCACTGGTTGGTTGTATTACTGTTCTTGAGCACTAGTATGCCTGCACACTAAGGCAATGATAATTTCCGTTCGCAACTCAACCATAAAGGTTATATTACTACTTTAAGAACACTACTCCACATAGTAGCTTGGTATATTATATTTTGCTGCACATCAGGCTTGCTCACGAACACAACATCGAGGGAGTTCTTAGTGCAACATGTTATGATTTGGTTTGCAATCAAAAGCAGAATGCGCTGCATGTTCTTGTTGTTCACTAAGCACTATTATTAAGCTACCCTCGTTGTGTTTTGGTTGTGTTGTTTGTGAACAACAGTACGCTGTGTTGCACTAAACTAAGAAATACATCAATTGTTGGAAATCCCTTATGGCCACTGACTTGTCATATTATTTGCATATCCTGCTCCACCAGAAGGTTGTTGAAGAATAAGTGCAATGCCATATATATCGGTTCGACATGGTGTCGAACATCACGTGAAATATGACACACAAGAAAGATGAAACACACTGGGACCACTGCTTCCTAAATGGAAGGAAGTGCTGGCATGCAACCACGGTAACACTTTCGGGTCAGGACCAGGAGTTGGGTGCACCTGGACGCAGTTCCTCAGCACCAGGGTAATCCCGCAAAGGATTAGGCTGGCGGTGCCACAAAGTACAACTACCGTAGTACCTCTTGTCCCACAAAAACCACCTTGAAGAGTACCAAACATCTCTCCTCATCTCTCCACAGCCAAACCTCAACAATCCCCAAAATCCTCCCCCACTGCCTCTTAACTTTAATGAGGAAGATGACCCCATGGTTGACAGCTCCCCCATACATGCAACCTTTGGCAGTACCCCTGCCAGAGAAGTGGCCAAATGCCTCAGATCCCCCGACTCATCCAATATGCAGGGTTGGATCGTCGATCATCATAAAGTCAAGTTACACCTAAGTTACAATCGGCAATGAGCCAAGATGACTCTGCTAACCGACCCTCCAGGAGCCAACAAGTCCCTGCTGACAGACCCTCCGAGGGACAACAAGTCCCGCTGGAACAACCAAGAGATGGTGTCTTCGATTCGCTCCTGCAAGACCTCGATCAGATCCTCGCCGATTACAACCTCCAGAAATCGTCCATATTCGAAGCGTACAATGCAGTCAACGCACGGTTGGAGTCAGAGTCAGACCTTACGACCACCCAACGTGCAGACACCTCGAAGAGGTACGGAGACCGACTCGAGGTCGCAGCTCGCTCCCGAACAGAAGCTGGAGTTAGAGGATCGCGAGGTGAGCAACCAAGTAGGCGAGACGAGACCGCTGCTCGAGCGGATGGGGCTCACGAATCAAGCCCTGATGATTTGCCTGGGTCTCCCGATTCGGGAGGAGTCAATATCTTTCAACCACCATCCAAAATCCGCCGTCTCCTCTCAAAAAGCTATCAAAACCCACTCAAACGTGTCGCAGATGAGGAAGATGACCACCGAGGGGAGTATGCTTGGAACTGGCGTTTTCCGGGAGGAGGTCCACCCTGGACAAACTCAGAGGAACGTTACCTCTCCACGGCTCAAAAGACACATCGACTTCGAAACATCTACGACGCTAACATCAAACGCGCCATCCGAAGTCTCCAAGCACGAGGAGGACAGCCTGACTTCCCCCCTTTCCTCTGGAAGGACGTTCTCGACTTCGGGGCTCTCATTGAGGAAAGACACACCCGAACAATGCGATATTCCGACAGTGTCGTCATCGGTGAAGGGATTGAAGTATCAACCGGAGGTCCGTCCGTCAGTAAAACGAAACTCACTAACTCGATGCAGTGGACCTATGCATGGAAGAAATATCGTACGGCGATTCTCTGGGCCTTCCCGCACCGAATGCAAGAACTCGAAGTCTATCACGACCACATCATTGAACGATTCAATAGCCATCCCAATGCCGCTCTCAACATCGAGTACGATCGAGCGGCACGGAAGTTCTTCCACGGTAACACCGGGCTTGCCTTCGACGATTTGCACACTATCCTCCCAACCCTCCTTGAACTCTACCTCGCACCGAACCCAACTACCCAGGGGAGTGGACTCAACGCCAGTGGAGCTGGGAACAATGGACTCAATCAAAGAGGCGATGGCCAGTCTCGTCCAAAGACCGGTCAGAAACGAAAGCGCCCTGCCAACTTCAATGATTTACCAATCTGTCACGAGTTCAACAAACATGGAGGCTGTAAACGCACCGACTGCTGATTTAACCACAGATGCCAGTCATGTTTCTCAATCAGTCATGGGGCAACCGAATGCTCGAAAGCGAAAGAAAAGAACTGAGCCTGGCGATAGTGAACCTCTGGGAAAGCGACCGCGATACATGCGATTCATCTTTGGGAGAAACGACTTCACTCGAACACCCTCTGCCTCATACACTGAAGTCGCGCCTCCCCTCCCGGATGTTCCTTCCAGTGATTTCCGTTTTCACGACATTACGCAAACACTCAAATCACACTCTCACCTGTTCAAGGTTGTTACTCCGATCAATGCTGACCGTTTTGAGGAGCTCCTTTCTTCACACCCGAACCGCCCACTGGTTCAGTCTATGTGCAAAGGACTACGCTATGGTTTCTGGCCTTTCGCCAACGTTGACGATCCTTCCTCCTCTCCATGACAAAACCGCAGGAGGAGGGCATTCCCACGCCAACTCTGCTGCCACTCCACCAGTCACCGGGTTGAGTGGTTACTCCATCCAACCAGAGTTCCCTATCAGGAACTGTAGCCTATCCACTCTCAGAGAAGGATACGGTCCAGGCAGCTCCAGGATGCCTGGCCACGCACCATGGTCCACTTCCACGGTCACCACTACCGTGCACTGTCCACCAGCCTGCTTTCCCAACAACTCCGCTACCGTATGCTCCATGAGCGCCAAGTCACCGATAGCCACCAACTGGTGACTCCCTTTGGGAGTCCAGTATCCTCACTACAGTACGCTCCATTGGCGCAAGTCACCTAGCAAACACTCCAGCACACCCACTCGGCACGCTCCAGTGCCAAGTCCCGTTAGCAGACGCCAGGTGCTCCCTCAAGGAGCCCACATATACTCGCTACCGTCTGGTTCCCAGTGGGGTTGTCTTGCGCCCTCATGGTTCACCCAATTTAGATGAGGAATCTAGCCTCTTTCTAAACAGACAGCATGATCTTGAGATGTCACTCGATCGCTATTCCCCATCTTTCGGAAAGGTTCTCTTACCCGGAATGGTTGCACAACCAATCTTTACCGTTCCGAAGAAAGGGTGTATGAAGTTGTGGTTAGTTAACGACCATAGTGCGGGTGAGAAGTCTTTAAATTCCCTGATTCCTGCGGATGGAGGATTTGTAATCCTCGACAACTTATCTGACCTTGCGTCAAATATTCGTGCCGTTATGAGAGGAAATGGGGGGTGGCACCCAAGTTAGTTTGGAAGTCAGATGCCTCTCAGGCATACCGACGCCTCCCGATGCACCCACGTTGGCAAACTCGTCAAGCTACTCTCATTGGCAACGAATACCACGTCGATCGTTGTGCTGTTTTCGGGAATCGCGCTTCAGGACGTATATGGTGCTTGTTCTTTGGTCTGGTCTGCTGGATTGCAACGCATGTCCTAGGGATCCGGGACATGCTCCATTATGTTGATGACGCTTTCAATGCTGATTTCGATGGGGACCTTGTCCTCTACGAGCCATACAATCGTCTCCTTCCTACTGACCAGGCACTTTTCTTGCACCTGCTTGACGAAATTGGAGTTCCTCATGAGGACAACAAACAACTTTATGGTCCTCAGTTGGAGATCATTGGCTTCATGTTTGACGCGCGGGAGCTCACCATCTCTATCACAAGTGAAGCAAAAGACAATCTAGTTGATGCCGTTCACGATTTTCTCAATAATACCCCTGGCCAGAGTCGACGACAGCCACTTCGGACCTGGCTGAGGATCCTTGGTTATGCTAATTGGGCTTTGAACGTGTTTCCCTTACTCAAGCCGGCACTTAACTCCTCTTATGATAAAATAGCCGGCAAAACCATTATGGCACAAGGGATCTACATTAATGTGTCCGTCCGACGCGATCTGTCATGGTTTGTTGATTCTGTTAAGAGGCTGGAAGGAGTGTGGGTTCTTTCTGCTGAATCTTGGAGTGCCAAAGAAGCCGACATTCAGGTCTGGGGTGATGCAAGTAAACTAGGCTTGGCTTTTTGGGCACTGAAAGTCTCGGCAGCTTTCGTCAGTGATCCGGTATTTGATGCTGATGGATCATTCAACATTTTCTTTAATGAGGCCATCTCCATTCTCGCGGCCTTACAATGGTCCTCTACATTGGATCCCTGCCCCAAGCGCGTAGCAATTTTTACCGATTCTTCTAACTCACTTGACATTTTAAACTCCCTTCGGGCCGGCCCTACCTATAACCCGATTCTCATGTCGGCAGTCGGTATCCGCATTGACCATGGTATTGACCTTCGAGTGTTCTTAATTGAAGGAAAGCGAAACGAGGTGGCTGATGCTCTCTCTCGTCGAAATTTCACCCGTGCGCGGTCCTTGGTGCCAAAATTAGTAATCCGATTCTTTACGCCTCCGCTGAAAGAGCTGGGGGCGTCTCAAAAATGAACTTTTTGTCCCACTCCTTGGCCAGACAACCACGTCGAGAGCCTTGGTCAAAGGAGCGGTTTCTTGTGGAGCGTTCTATTGCTCTTGGATCTGCCCTCGAGCGCAGTACCGCACGTACCTACACATCGGCTCTCACATCTTATATCGCGTTTTGTAATCTTCATCAATGGCCCATTACTCCTACCCTCGATACTCCAAGTTTTTACACCGTGTACATGTGTTACCATATCAAGCCCTCTTCTGTCCGGTCTTACCTTTCAGGTATTTGCGCTGAATTGGAGCCTTTTTGGCCGGAAGTCCGTGACTTTCGCAATTCCGGGTTAATTGATCGCATCCTGACTGGGTGCTCCAAGCGACTAGGAGCTCCAGCGTAGGAAGCGTCCCCTCACCGAGGATAACTTGCGGACCATCTTAGCAGCCCAGCCTGATCACCCTTCTCACGATGATCTCCTTTTCCTTGCCATTACCTTTACCGGTTGGCATTGCCTGATGCGCCTTGGGGAGTTGGTTGACCCAGATGTTGTGTCTTTGCGGGATTACCGGAAGTGTATCAGCCGAGTAACAGTCAAATTCGCATCAGAACCTCGTCCACATGTGTCCTTTGTCTTGCCGATGCATAAAGCGGACCGGCTATTCGAAGGCTCCATTATCGTCCTGGAGCGCCGACTCAACGAACTGAACCCTTTATCCATCTTCCAGCAATATCTTTTATCGCGAGATCTCCACTTTCCACATCTGCCAGAACTTTGGTTGCGCGCTTCTGGTCTTGCACACACGCGCTCTTGGTACATTGGTAGATTGCGCAACCTTTTTCCAGGCAAGGAGTTTGCTGGCCATTCCCTCAGATCTGGCGGTGCCACTGCCCTGGCTCTAGCTGGCACTCCATTGGCAAATATTCAGCGTATTGGTCGCTGGAGTTCAGAGGCCTTTCACATCCATCTCCATCAGAATCCGATTTTGTTACAAGGAACACTTGCCGGTGTTTCCGCATTTGATGGGCATCATGCAAATCATTGATCTCTAGTTGCACCACCATCCACCCCTCTGCCATCCTGGTTATCGGGTCAAGGTTACAGGTCGCACAATGCCCACGCGCGCCAATTCACAGGCCGGGACCGCTTCAGCTCCGGCCGTCTCCACTAAAAGCGCTCACACCGTCTGATTAGCAGGTTGCACCCCTGTGTCCACCCCCCCCCCCCCACTGTACAAATTCGGAACCCCTGGAGCTTCCTTGTCAAAGGACTCTACCTGAGCCGAGCTGTATGTTTCATCACGATTGACTTGGCTAACTACCGACCCACCGGCCATGTCGTATCTCTGCACGGCCTTGGTCGAAGTCCCTGATTTTAACCCCTGGTATCATGAACAACAGCCACAATCAATGGATCTGGCTGTTCAGGAAAACCTCATTCTCCACCCCCACAAGCAACCACAGCTTGGCCAGTGGCAACCACGTCTTCTGCCACTCATACAAAAGCATTGACCACCGGTACTCTGTATGCCCAATCCATAATCACCATGCCAACTTGACCCGAGTCCTGTCGTTGACTTGACTGTAAACCAGACTCCGCTGTGCCCCCTACCACTACCCAGCAAGACACGGCCATGGCAAAACCTTTGGACATGGCAGAGGACATCGGAGACCCCACAACTAACCATGCCCCCCATAAAACAAATTACTAACTAATCTGAGCCACTGGGTTGATAGCGATCAAGTGCATTAAATGTGTAAAATTGAAGTGCATGAAATTGAGACCCAATCTGAACCCACACATATTTGGGAAAATTAGAATCACAATGGCAAAATAAACGTATATTTGCGGGATGGGTAGTTATATGTACATCCTTGGATACATGCAGTCTAAACAGCCCGTACAAGGGAGCGAAGAGGTACTAACAATGCAGTGAGACTCCCGAAGGGAGTGGATGCTGAATGTGAAAAACTCACAAACCAAAGCACAGCGCAGTGCGTAGCTGAAACACAGACAGGCAGTGTGAAGTGCACGCATAAGTCACCAGCGTCACTGCCAATGTCGGACTTACCAGTCCAAACCAGCACAGACGCGAGGCGATAAGCACTGGGGAGCAGAGGGATGAAAGGAATGATCCGACCTAGTCGTGAGCTGCACATGGGGCCAGCCCCAAATTTGCAGTGGTGAGCGCCTGCAGAATCCCATTAGCGCTGCGATAACACGGCACCACTCATGTCTCATGATGCTGCCACGATTAGCTGTGTGAAATAAGAAACTGACTTGTGTTAGATGTGCCACAAGCGGAGTGCTATATGGGCATGCTGGCAGGGAGGGCTCGGGGATTAGGGTAGCTAACATGTACTGAGGTTGGTTTGGGCCTGCTT
The DNA here is from genome assembly GCF_015039405.1 of Cantharellus anzutake. NCBI lineage: Eukaryota > Fungi > Basidiomycota > Agaricomycetes > Cantharellales > Hydnaceae > Cantharellus > Cantharellus anzutake. Next base: position 7,004 of record NW_024067121.1, on the reverse strand, counting down.
AGAACGCCACATGTGGTTAGAGGAGGACATGTGGATACACACCATCTGCGACAGTCGCAGGGTCAAGACTGTGAGTGATTGCGTCCATCACATGTATATGCAACTCTTCTTCAATTCCAACACATTCAGGCAAGTCCCAATAGTCCGCAAGAACCAGAGGGAGGATCATCCCGAGGGAGAACTCAACTGTTGACCAATACAACAGAGTCGTGCTTGCCTGAGTTGCGTTGCGTGTAGTTGATAAGGCTTAGACAATGCAAGTGCATGTCTGGAATGCTGTCAACACATGAGTTACACGTTGAGAAAGACCAGAAAGTACGCAAGCCTGAAGTTCTAGGTGCATGCATGAATTTCGTGCATGTCAAAAGGGCGTGTGGAATGGGGTTAAAAGTCAGAACACCGATTCCAAACTGGTGAATCAATCAAGATCATGAGGAAGGGTACTGACCACACTTCCCTCAGGACCAGATTGCAAAATCTGTCTGATCAGAGATATCGAGATCAGGACGCATTCATGATGGGTCTGTGGTGACTCACGATAAATCAGATTGATGAGGGAATGTGGGCATCTCTAGTGGAAACCGGGGGGGTGAGGAAGAAGTGCTATACATGTTGAAAGGAGGTGGGTGACAGCGAGCACAAGGTAAACAGTTGAGACGAAGGCAGCTTGAATTCAGTTTCAATTTTGCATTATTTATGTATTTAATGCGCTTCACACCGCTTGGAATTTGGCGTGTCACGCAGTGAAAGATGCCATTTTAGTCCTCAATATCCAAGTTCCGATTTCCCTGTATTTTCATTGTATTGTGTGTACTATGGGGAACTGCACTTGAACACCTATTTGGGCCAGCTTCTCCACTGATCCTGCATCAACCGTCCAATTAAACACCCAAACAATATCATCGAGCACCGGAAGGTGAAAACATTGCTTCTTCTTCCACTCTTCCAAATCCCTCCCAACAACAAGTCGAAGGGATGTCTCACCATCCCAACAACCCATGTCTAGCATCAGTTGTTCCAAAGTTGGTGGAAGAAGACTGAAGAGGTCTACTTCTCCGTGGTTTGGATCATGGAACAAGGAACAAGGGATCGTAAGGCTTCTTAGGGACTGGAAATGGGAAAGCGTTCCAATGGGTGTTGATGATTGTGGGGCGCTCCATGGGATAGAGATAGATAACGTCTTCAAGCTATGGCACTGGAATGCAAGACTCCGGTGCAATAGTGCGCCATCTTCTATCTCACCCTCCCATACAAACTCCTCTAGTGACCGAGGTAATTGGAGGATGTTAAGAAGAAATGGATCCCCTTCAACAGCAAGCATGAGGGATCGCAGATTCAATGACTGCTTTGCTGGCACATCCCCCTTTCTGAACTCCTCAGAGGTAAGAAACCCACGTAAAGACATAGTAGACAGATTGGGGAGAGAAATGAATGGGGTGATATCCTCAATCCTGAACGCATCCCAGAAGAGCTTAATCTTGGACACAGAACGAAGGCCAGGAGGAATACTGTTGCCAACCCATTTCGTTAGATCTCGGGGGCCACAGGATGAATAGGGGGATTGTGGTATACGAATACTTAGTGTGTTCAAGTTGGGAATCAAATGGAGGAGCAATGCAAAGCATGCATAGCATGAAGCAGATTGAAACCATGGGATTGCAAGAGAGTGTAGGCCTTTCTCTTGGGCAGCTTGTTGTATCAAGTGGACATCTCTTTGCACTTCCTCTGGAAGCTCACGTTCTGAGCGCTTGACGTGGTACCAGCGTATCTGTGCACAGCGAACAACGCGGCCCAGATCTGGACGAAGTATGAGAGTTCGAACAAATTGATGAAGCCTGCAATCCAATACCGGGGCTCCTTTCCCCACGATTGAAACAGATTTGTAAAGGAATAACTGAGCAAGAGGATGAAGACGATGGGAAACAAGGGAAAGGCTGAGTAGGGTTTCAAGAGCCCCATGCACCATGATTTCGCAAAGAATATCGTTGGGAAGTGCCTCAAGAATCATCTTGTTTCCTGTGTTCCAGGGCAGCTCAGTAGGGGCACTGAACTCTCCCAAAGGTATGCCAAACCTTGAACTCAGATACGTGATGTATGTTAAAGTACGTAAGTCACTACGGCTAATTCCAGTGACAGCAACGAGCCTGTGACACAAATTTGTGTCACAGTGAGGCACCCATTTACAGTAGAGTGCTTGCGCTTTGCGCTTTGCAGACCTCAGGACAAACACAATCCAGTCATTTGGAGTCTGAAATTATTTAAAGGCAAAGCAAAAAAGTAGGTGGTGCAGCGACAATCACAGTGGAACCAGCACATGCCTTCACAGACTACTGTGCACAAGGGCAAATAATGGAATACCTGTGGGCAGACATAGGAACACCACCAAGGGGCACGTTGACACCTTTCAATGCATACATGACAGTGTCATGTGCAAAAGCATAAGAGAGTCATCAGGGAAAGGTCCCACTCCGCACGGTGTTGAATGCCATGTGACCTCAGAACTTTCCCACACTATCTCACTCACGTCCCATCCTGCTCTATCCAACCCCTCTTCTCTTCGTTGGCCGTTTTCCTTGTTATCTACTTCCTCCATTGTCTGACTCCGCTGTCGTGATCGATGGTATCGATCATGGAATATATGATAAATCTTTAACGATCAACGACGCTGTTTTTTTTTACAACTTCTATGTCACATTTTCGATGGTGAATGCTACCACAGTCCCCTCTCCGCTTGCGTAAATGTCTCATCCCAATGGGCCGACTGCGATGTCTATTCAGGATACCTATTTGATTTTCTGAGTTCCAACTCTGTGTCATATGAAGTTCTGAAGCTTGTATGTAGTGCTTTGGGCGTTTTAGCTTGCAATCGATATCATGCATCTCAAGTGGACTGCCCACTAATTTTACAAGAATTCAGTCTCACTTCCCCGATCGATTGAGTGTACTTGCGCTTCGCCTTCGCCAGACTCTGCACTGCCCACTTGTTCCATTCTCAAATAACTATGTTGTTATATTGCAAGCGTCAATGGAACTCAATCATCTTTCTCGCAACAACACGATACAGGGAAAAATAACAAAAACCGGATGCCATGGCAGCGAGTGAAGGTCATACATGGTGGCCTTCAGATACGATGGTACTGATCAAACTGAACCGATGGCACAATGACACCTTGAACCGTAAGAAAAGTGAAAAGAAAGGGGAAAGAGATAACAAATTTTCACCGTCGAAAAAAGCGTAATATTGCCACGGGTGTATCACTCTGTGCAGAGTAATCTGTGCCCTCTATGTGCACTTTAACGGTAAAATACATTGTCCAGTCCGATTGAGGGTTATCAGCGAGGAAAGAGTGGCAGGTTCTGCCACGTCAGGCAGCGTCCACCAGTTATTTCACAAGACAAGGCCAGGGAGCCTTCGGCCCCTCTGTCTATCTTGCCTGAACCAATTGGTGGGTCTCGTGATTGTCTTCATATTGGCAGGTGTTGGCCAAATTTATTCGGTTACTCATGCAGAGACTGTTGGAATATCAACGCTCATCGACAACAGCCGAGCTGCAGCGAGGATTGGGGTGTGATGAGATTTCTTTTTAATCATCATGACTGACAACGATTATACCTTTTTGTTTCAGAGTCGCGGTACCATGCGCTCTCAATCTTTATTTTGTCTTACATCGCCAGTTGGCGATCGCTTTAAGCGATATTGGCGCCAGTCGTATAAGTTACGCTGGACGCCGCAATTTTTCCCTCCCTCAGTTCTCCATATCGAGACTGAGGTGATACCATTTCGTTCTATCTATGTTTGCTTATACTTTCATGTTATATAGTTTACGCGTAATAGCTCCTATTTTATTAGAGACTTCAGTCTTACTGGTTATCTTTCCTTTCTGGTTGTGAGTCAGTTCACTTACAACATGCCTTGTGACTGAAATACAGGTAAGAATACATGCGCGAGGTAATTGCAGGAGGACCGAAGGATCTAGTTACTACTGTGAAGAATCGATCACTGATTGCGGAGTGTTATCGAAGTTCATATTTATAGGAGGTTGCATTGTGTCAGCGGGGCACTCGGTGATCAGATAGCATGGAAGACGTCGCGATGTTGTGATTCATGATGCGAGCGATCAGATTGCATTGCAATAAAAGTTGGTCGGTGCGTTGGATCGAATGATACAGCTAGTACATCTGCGTTGTCGAATGTCGATGGTAAAAGAGACCCCATGTACCAGCAGTCTTGCGGCTGTCCTTGCATAGGTGGTTGCTCGGATCAAGAGGCTTGAGCGTGATATAGGTATATGCCACGGATGTGAGGCAAGTGGATGCGATCGGAATGTCACTGGGCATGCGGCTAGCCAATGAGAGCAACAACGCGCTCCAATGCACTGGTGAGACTCTATACTTTGAACAGTTCCAGGGCGTGTAGTGTGTGTGCCATCACAATCATTGTGAAAGTGTGTCGACCGAGTGTTGTGGTATAACCTGGCACTTAGGTTACGTGTCAAACAATTAGGCATTAATAAAACACAGCCAAAGTGCTAATGGATGCCAAATGAGCACTGAAATCGATGTCAGGGACGTCAATCCCACTTCCGGACATAAGTGCGAAATGGGAGCCAATGAGAGGACTGCGTCAGAACCGACCCAACTTGGGGTTAAAACCTTAAAGAGCGAGGTCTAATCAGGAGCCTCGCCTATGGTCGGATGGCCAATCGCCCTTTAATCACGTTTAGTACTCTATTTCATGTGTCTAATCCTGTCTCACTTGTGCGGCCTGGAGATGGCCCTGTGCTCTGTGCTTTTGCGGCACTGAGGGAGCACGAGGGATGAAAACCTATCTGGGTCCTAACTGAACTCTGAGTTTAGTTGCCCCGTGGCGCAATGGGACCTGTAACTTACCCATGCTGACCAGATAGTACTGGTCTCTGCGAAATTACGTTGCATTTTTGATCGACTCATCGTGCGCTCTTGTGAGTCTATCGCTGTTGCGAAACACTCGTTGCTCACTAAGGCGCTCGGCCTGACTTCCTGATTCTTAGTCCTGTCTCACGCATAACCTTGATCTCGATCATCTTACGGTCAGAGTGCTGAGTTACTCAACATATGTCGCATGATGAAGTCGCAGCGACCGGACCCACTGAACGCCCCGAGTCATCGACAAGTGCAGTCACCCTCCAACAGCTCGATGATGTGGTCCGCAGGTTTGGAGCAAACTGAATCTCTCTTCGTGAAGCCTATGGGGCCCTTTTGGATGCCCTCGACAATGAGCAAACGACCAACAAGATGCCCCTTTACACGGTACACGGTGGAACTGGAGCAAACCGCTGAAGCCAGAGTACGAGCAAGGGCCCGAGGGCAGCGTGAACTCGGCGTTTGTGGTGGGCCAGAGCAAGTCACTGCTCTACTGGATGGGACTCTCGAATCAGGCCCTGATGCTTCGTCTAGGGCTCCCGCTCAAATCGTGCAACCTGCCCCAGGAGCCTCGTTGAGCGAATTCAACACCATACCCCACAACCTTCAAGCGAGTCAGTGACGAGGGAGATGACCACAGGGCAGAGTTTGCATGGAATTGGCAGATTGGGAATGGAGGAGCTCCTTGGGACACGGCAGATGAGGCCTGGCTGTCATATCCGTGCATACCCGACCCCGACCCGACTTCCGGACCTCCACCTCTTCACCTCCGGAGTCATAACCTACCGCTGCCGATTCCGATACTCACCTTCGGTCCTGGCAACACACCTCCTCCTTACCTCTCGCCACGCTCCTACTACTCCGCTCCCCCTTCACAACACCTCCACCCTCCCATTATCCTCCTACGCTTCCCCCGTCCGCTCCGATACTCACCTTCGGACCTGACTACTCTCCTTTCCGCCACTCCTTCTCCCCTTACCTGTCCCCTCTCTCCTCCCTCCGTTACTCCTCCGCCACCCTTCCGCCAAGTTACGACTTCCACCGCTGTTCCGTACTTCGCACTCGGACACCGCTCGTACCTTACTCCGAGCCTCCGTCATAGTCCCTACCTCGGACTTTGACTCCACCTCGGCCTTAGTCCATTGCATTGGTGACCTCATACTACGTAAACACCATTGCCAATATTCCTCGGACTTCCAACCCCGCCTCCGTAACCTCCGTAAGCTCCGCAACCCCCGAGCTTCACGGACCGCCTTCGGCACTCTCGCCGCCTGTAATGTATTTCTCACATTTTCCCTTCATCCCTATTTGGACTACTGCTTCTTTCTATTCTAGCCAGTTAGTCATCATCCCCACTTCCCCTCATCCTCCTGCCCTCTGGGCCTCGCCCTCCCTACCTCCTTTCGGACGTATCACAGGTCTTGCCCTATGACCTTCGGTACCGCTCCGCTCCCCCCACCCTTTGTTCCCGTTCGGACGTCTTCGTTCCGATTCGGTCACCCTTTGTTCTCTTTGTGCTTTTGCCCCTTCCATTATATATATCGGTGCTTGTACATACTCATCTTGGTTTCAGTCCGAAATCGACCTGAAATGCCCCCTAGAGACTTCCTGCTCACCTACTGTGAAATTAAGGACCAAATGGACAAACAGCAATGGCACAGCGCTCCGCTTGAGTCGCTGAGGCCAAGGTCCCTCCACGCTAAGTCTCCGATTCCACTCCGGAGTCGTCCGTTTCCGCCCGTTCTAACACTGGCTCACCAATGCCCAAAAAAAACCCATGTCCTCCGGAATGTCTATGATGCCAACATCCAAAGGGCAGTCCACAGCCTCACCAGTCATGGAGGACAGCCTGACTTTCCCCTGCTCCTTTGGAAAGACAATCGCTTCATCGATGAAGACAGGTGCTCATGCACCATTTAAGTATGATGACCCCATTGAGCTTGGGAACGGAGCCAAATATCAACAATATCCAACTCATGTAGCAAGACAGAACTTTACAACTGAGGGCAATGAATGGAGGTGTGAAACAAATATATCGCTGCGGTTCTCTGGGCATACCCACACCGGGTGGTCAAGTTTCACACGTACCACCAATACATCAT